>NW_015386516.1:397074-482132 GCF_001527695.2 Protobothrops mucrosquamatus | reverse complement strand
ATGGCTTTTTCAGCAAGCGGGTCTGGCCTAGGGAGAATTTTAAATAGGGACAATTTTTAATTAGTATTTTAATATGACACAGCGGTAAATATTTGTTTTTAATTGGTTTTTATCGGGGATAATGTTTTGTACTGTTTTAATATGCTGTGAGCCGCCCTGAGTCCTGTTGGGAGAAGGGCGGCATATAAGTTCAATAAAAGTAAAGTAAAGTAAAGTAAAGTTTTGGCCTCCTGATTCATACATGATGGGAAAAACTGCTAGCAGATCCCCATTTTTATGAGGTGACGGCAACCATCTTGTAGGTGTTGGGTTGTTGTTTTTGTTGTTGTTGTTGTTTTCCTCTCAACTGGAGCACCTGCATTGTAAAGAGTCTCTCTTTGGTAAGTAGATCAGCCCCCACATTGCTGGTTTTCCATATGTTACTGAAAACAGAATTATTTCTGACAGCCTGGGGAGGTTGAATTGATGCTATCAGTAGTTGGCTTCTGTTTGTGGTAGGACTTGTTTTATTTTTGTTTTTAACTACTGATTTAATTATATCACTATTATTTTATAGTATTATCCTTTTTATGATTTCATTGTAAACTCCAAAAAGGCATTTTGATTGTGGCAGATATAGATCCAGCAAAAAACAAACAAACAAACACAACACATAAGTAGGGAAAGCTACCTAAGGGTTGAGTGTTTGTTTGTTTGTTTTGCACATTTCTAAATGGAGGAGAATGTATGACCCTATTCCTGAAAAGTATCACATGTGAAACATAAATTCAAGCCATCATTCTTCGTAGTTTTTTCCTCTTAGCAATTAGTGCAGGTATATGCTAGTTTTCATTTATACATAATTGCAGGGTAAATTAGAAGGGAATGACATGACCGAATACAGGAATGCTTAATCGTTCCAGCTGTTTCTGTTACCAAAACACTATTGATACACCAAGAGGAGATGTCGATATGCTTGGAAAAATTAAAGTGAAGGCATTAAAGTTGGCAGGAGGGATAACAGAACACAGTGTCATAGGTGTGTTTTATTAATTAGAAGACTTCTATCTAGCACCAGTTCATTCCAGCAGGACTTCATTCCTCTAGATCAGGGGTGTCAAACTGGCAGCCCACGGACTGGATGTGTCACATGCAGGCCACGCTCACCCCTGCTCTGCAAAGGCAAAAAAAGGTCACGATATGTCATGTGGTGCGATTGAGTTTGACACCCGTGCTGTATGTGTACAAAAATTAACGGGGTTTCTTAGTGGTGGAGAGCAATTCAAAAGCTGTATCTATTCCCTTAGCCATCATGTTTGTCTGAAGTTGGTGGCAGAGTTCAGAAGTCTGCTAAAACTCTAACTGGATCCTGCAATCCTGAATTTGCCCATCTCTGATTTAAAAAAAGAAAACCGTATCGGAATCTGCCTTGCCCTGAATTGGATTTGTAGTTGATCTAATGTCGTTACCGATTGGCATTATCCTCAGAGACCTTCCCCAGCTAACTAGTTAAGCTGGGGATTTAGGCTGGAGCTTTTTAAATCTGCATATTTATTTATTTATTTATTTAAAAATTATGAATTGCATATTTCGCCCATCTCACCATCCAAAGTGAGTCTGGATAGCTTACAATACAGTAAAAACGCAGATATAAAAATATTTTAAAAAAACATTAAAATTCACAGAAATCAAATAAAACTAGGAACTAAGTTCACGAGCAGTATGGAGGTGGGTTCTTTGTACTCCACCCCCCATTCCAACACAAAGTATCCTCATTGGGGGCCCAGGTCAATCAATAGAGCCAGGTTCTGAGGTCCTTAAGGAAGGCCAAGCGGGTGGGAACCAATCTCATCTCCAGTGGTAAGATGTTCCAAAGGGCAGGACCACAGCAGAAAAGGCTCTTCTCCTAGACCCCACCAGCCAGAATTCCTTAACCCCTGGTGTCCATAGCATGACCTTTCTGATGGAGCAAATGGGGCAGGCCAAACCCACTGAGGCAAAACGGTTTCTCACGTAATCTTTCCTACCACTGAGACCTTTTGACATTATTTCTATACTTCGATGGCCTGTACTCTCCCAGATTTTGAAATTTCATAGGGAAGTAGTAAAGACATTTAACCAAGTGAAGTACAAACATTTTTGTATGTTGTGTAATTATATGACATGAAAGAAATGTATTCATTGTGATGTAGCCAATTTTCCCTTGTTCATGCTTGCAGCTGCTAAAATTATCACTAGATTAATGCCTCCTTGAGATATTTTTACCCGCAAGGGTGTGTCAAATAAACCTCAAATAGAATAAGATCAAATTCAAACAATTTGCCCTTTGTACAAAAATATTATCCATATTTCTCCACCAAACCTACATGCACAAAGGCTTCCCAGTGCATATTTACTTTTCATTTTCCCATGACAAGTATTGACTTACCAATCATTTCTTTTTTTAAGTGCCATTTATAATTCCAAATGGCATATCTTTAGAATTATAGCCAGATGCATGCCAAAGGAATAGTAGAACTATTTCAGACTAAATGCAAATATTTCTCAAATGCAGATACATCTGCTCTTTTATGTCATTTTATTTAGAATGCCAGGAAAACTTTAACTCACAAACAAGTGAGTAGATATTATATAATTTCACTTTCATTCCCTAATTTTTATTTACTCAATTTTTCCATCAAAAGAACTTAGAGAAAAGAACAGTATATTCTTTCTTACCATTTGATATGCCACATAAACTTTAGCCCCCAAAACATTGCTTACTCTTGCTTTAAAACAAATACTATTTCATCACTGCTTTGTCCAATCAAAGTAACACCTTTGTTCTTTTAACAACCCAATTTATGGAGATGTATTTTCTGTCTGAATACCTCCACTTCTATGTTTCTTATGAAGATACATTACAGGGAAATAATATTGATGTCCAGATTTTGTTTGGAAATGACTGCATATTGTGTATCTGGGGGGAGGATGCAGAGACGATATAAGTTTTTTTTTTTAATGGAATATTTGATAAAACAAGAATATATAATATTTAATCACACTATAACAATTTGAGCCTATATGTCAGTCTAGACTAATTTTTATAATCCTTTTTAAAAACTAGACATGTTTTTCCTGTAAACCTTGAGATATTCAAAAGAAAATTATAAGGATTTCATGAAATGAAATACCTGCGACCACTGCTTGTTAATTATGTAGCGGTTTGCTTTAAAATTCTATAGTCTTTGCCCATAAATTTTGTGTGTAAATGTTTGTTGATTTGTCTGTTTGACTATTAGTCTCTTCCAGCTTGTTACAGTCATGGAACACCAGCAAAGTATTAATTTGGAAGAAGAATTTGAAGCTCCAGAAGCTATACATACAGGTAATAAAGTCAAAATATCCCTGGTACAAATGAGAAATAACTGCTTTCTGGACACCTTGTTTAACACTGAATTGTAATGGCAGTAGCAAGAACATGTTGTAGAATAGAGGAGGCATATAGAGTTAATTCAATGTATATATAAATTCAAAATAATTTACACACACACACACACACACTAGTTTGGGAAAGGTGGTAGGGAAGTTAAAAAGAGAATGACTAAGAGCAAAATGGATGGACACAATGGCATCATCTCTAAATCTGAAGAACCAGGCTGGGGAAGATTATCCTGGACAAAAATCTATCTTCTCAGCCTTTCGGCTAAAATCCAGTGTAGGGTCTCTATGATCATTAGGAGCCAACACTAACATGTTGGTATGTAATCAGTGTATGGCCACAGAAAATGTTTGTTAAAATGATACTTTAAGTATGAATCAGACAAACTAAAAGAGAGTCATCTAGGATTCTAATAAGGGGACATCCAATATATAATAACAGGAAGCTCTGGAAAGAACTCCACTAATGGTTGACCCACAATAAGAGAAATTTATAGGATTTGGAAAGTTTTCTACAATGTTTCCTCTCCCCATATTGTCTTAAAAGAAATAATTATCTAAGCCAGATATTTTACAATCACTTCAAGTAACTAATTGCACCAGTAGAACTGTAGTCTGTATAAGGTCCATAATTATGAATTTTACATATTGCACCCAAATACCTCCTCATACAGCTTCTGTCTGTCTGTCTGTCTGTCTGTCTGTCTGTCTGTCTGTCTGTCTGTCTGTCTGTCTGTCTATCATCTGTCATCTAATTTATATACTGCCCATCTCACTATCCAAAGCGACTCTGAGAAGTTGACAATACAATTGAATTTGGAAAAGCTTTTGTGGATATTTCTTTTCAATAATAAGGCAATATTTTTCAGACTCTATTGGGAGATATCTGCCTATGCATCTGCTTTTCTATTTTCCTCACTAACCTTCTTTATTTAAACCTCTGTTGAAGCATCAAAGGAATTGATAATTAAAAAAGAAAAGAAAGTAAACCCAAAGAATACTAAATGAACAAATTTTCTTCTTCTAGGACCTAAAGGGGTGATCAATGACTGGAGAAAATTTAAATTGGAGAGCCAAGACGAAGACCATCTTCCTCCAAGCAAGAGAGAGCTGCTTATCAGGCAAATCTCCTCACCCTACAACTGTCAAAGCAGAGATCACAGAGACACCAAAGAAAAAGTCAGTCGTAAGGTAAATGAGGGGAGGAAGACAATATAATGGAAAGGACACATGGGGGAAGGTCTTAGATAGTTTTTCCATATATTAAAGGAATATGGGTAGGCTTGTTATGCTAATGCACATAACAATTACATTTTCTCCATGTATGTCAGATGTCAGATGGATATAGCATCATACATGATTTGAAATCAGAACTGTTCCAGGCAAGAGAAGATGGATCCCATTTAATAATGGTTTGTGTATAAAAGCCATGTCACACATTCCACGTTCCTAGAAAGTATGGAGGAGAAATCTGTGTTGACCCCGTAGTTTCCCTCTTTCACTTCCTGGAACATGTAAGTGGGATCATTTAGACATCTGGATTAGTGTTGGGGATCTTTTAGCGGTTGAAATGTTGCCATCAACTCCTTGGTGTAGCCTACAAGAGGGATGCTGGGAGCACAGCAAAATCTGGAAGACAAGGTTGTTGTTTTTTTTTACCTGCCATAGAACCAAATAGGAAAGATTTCTCTGGAAAATAGTTTTTCCTACTTTTACATTTTACTAATATTTTACTACTTTTGCAGTGTTAAAGATGCAAAGAACAAGGGAAATGTATTCTTGAAGATCAGACTGAATATTGAGATATGACCATTTTATAATTTTACCATGCCCTGCATTAGCCAACTTGTGGAAAATTTTAATGGGAACTTCTCACCCAGCTCCAAATTATTGGCAAAAACTAGGTTGATGTTTCTTGACAGTGCACAACTAGAATAGAATCCTCATTGTTCCAGAACTAGATATGGCTTATTATAATATCCTGTACCAAACAATGGCACGTTTGCTTGCCTGATTCAGTTTCTTAGTTGAGGTGCCTATATTGTAGTCAACTCACTTTCATTTTGTGACAATATATACTAGTAGAAATAATCCTCCTGATGGTGCTGCCAACATTGGATGGACAGCTTGCATCAGGATCAATGCCCTACCAACAGATGCCGATTGGAATAAATGTATTTACATAGAAGCTTTTGAACTTTCAGTGCTGTTCTTTGAGTACAAAGTGTTCTATTTATGTTCCATGAGATTGCATGTAACCTCTCATTTTGTGCTTGGCTATTAAATCAGGACTTGTAGTTCAGCGTATTCTTACAATTATTTGTAGATGAGTGTGCAGGAATATGAGTTGTTGAATGACAAAGAAGATGAGGATTGTTTACAGCAATACCGGAAGAGCTGCATGAAGAACATGCACGAGCGACTGAGCTTTGCGCCAAGGCATGGCTACCTTTCTGAGTTGCAGGATGGGAAGGAATTCCTGGAAGCTGTGGAGAAGGAACACAAAGCCACCACCGTAATTGTCCACATCTATGAAGATGACATCAAGGAGTGTGAGGCACTCAACAGCAGCCTTACTAGTCTTGCTGTTGAGTACTCCACTGTGAAATTTTGCAAAATCAAGGCTGCTAACACAGGGGCAGGAGACCGTTTCTCCAGTGATGTTCTTCCAACACTACTTGTCTACAAAGGTGGGGAGCTTGTAAGCAATTTCATTAGTGTAACTGACCAGTTGAATGGAGAATTTTCTGCTAAAGATGTGGAGACTTTCTTAAATGAATATGGGTTACTCCCTCAGAAAGGAATTCCAGAACCTGACAATGGGGACATGAATGATCAAGATATTGAACAGTAGATAAGTTATCTAGTATTTCATTTGGATCCCATTTGGGGCCAAATTTATTTAGGAAATGCTGCATATAGATGCAGTAGAAAAGACTTATTAAGAAAGTATAGAAAGATATAAAAGTAATAAGGGATGTCCAGGACTTAGCCTGATGACCCATTTTAATTTTTCCCCATTCTTTTCATTTTTACAAGAAATAAAATTAGGATTGGTGAAATCTTCCTTCCAAGGGGATGTAATGTTATTAGGTGTAAATCATCCAATTGTAACTATAGCCTCTGCAGTATGAATGATTTTCAGAGACCAGTGCAGATAGATTAATACTTATGACATTAACTTTGGAAGAGTAGGAGTAGGAAGCAAGATTGTTTTAATTCTCATTTGGAAGGAATTTGGCTAAGGTGAAACATATATAGAAGTTGACAGGGCCCTCAAATATAAGATATATTTGGATGGAGCTACTAACATAAAACTTTCAGCTAATACTCAAAAGGAAAGTTTGTTTTCATTAAAGATGCAAAGCATTTGCCACATTAAGGGTAAAGACTCCTGGATTAACAGCTCCTGCTCAAGAAACAGGTGGCAGCTATGGCCAAAAGGGCCTTTACACAGATTCATCTTATATACCAATTGCACCCATTCTTGGACCAGGAAGCCCTCCTCACAGTCATTCATGCTTTGGCCAACTTGCATGAGCTATTCATGGGACCTTCATTGAAGACCCAGAAACTGCAATAGCAGGAATGATTATGAGCATGCCAGATAATATCTATATAATTCTGCTGCTTGGTGAGCTGTAATGACTGCATGTAAGCATTGGGGGTGTGATCCAAGGTACTAGTGATCACCTATAAAGTCCTTTAAAGCATAGGGTCTGGTTATTTGAAGAGCTATCTATGTCTATGATGTCTGCCCATTTCTCATGGGCAGTAAAGTAAGTCACTTTAGTAGCAACACCTGATGCTTGTCTGAAAAACAGGCACAATATGAAGTGTGCTTTTCCAATATTTCATTACAGAAATTTAACTAAAGATCATAATTTGATTTGACAATGCTAGTCAAAAAAAGAGACTTGAAAAATACTATATTTGGCTTGTGCTGTTTGGAAGGCATCATATGGCATTAACTGCTAATCAAATACATTATCTCTCCAAATCTGTACAGAAATTAAAGAGCATATTTTAACTCACTTTTAATTGTGCGCAATTAGTAACTTAGGTTAGTGTTGGAAAATGTATAAATAAAATGTAAGCATGCATTAAAATACTTCTTTATTAAATACTGTATAATGTCACTTGGTAAATTAAAACAATGTGTTCGTAAAACAATTATCAGTGACTAATCCTTTCTATTTGGAGCTGATGTAATTAAAGACTAGTTAAAACATACCTTTTAAATGGGCCCATTCTATTTTTTAATATGTGCACACAGACAATATAAAAAACAATTAAGAACAAGCAAACACTGATTTTTCCATGTATTTAAGCAGCTGTAATGGGACAAACCATCACTGCAACCTCCTTATTTGTAGACAGAAGGAGATGAGATAATGGAGTTGGGGCTAGTGCTTCTCCTCCAGACACAATCAGTATATAGTTGTGAGAAAGACTCAGAAAAAAAATCTTGGTTTCTGCTTTTCTTTGGGAGAAGAGCTACTGTTCTAAGAGGGGAGGGGGATGGGAAGACGCAGGGGAAGAAGAAGGGAAGGGACAGGAAGGGAAGAGTTAATGACTTCTTCTGGTTTTATCTTCACAACCATTAGAGTAAACTCTCTCATCTAGCGTGATTCCCCAGATTTCATTTACTAAAAGTGAAGTAAACAGGAACAGTTGTGCAATGTATATTAAATAACAGTCTTAAACAGAGTGACTAATTTCACAGTAAACAAAGGACAAAAGGTATGCAATTATTAAAGAGAAATGGGAGAAAAATAAATAAATTGCTATTTCAGAACTTTTTATACTTTTATTGCACATCTGTATCTGTGACAGAGAACTTAAGTTACATTTATTGTCTAAGTGATGTTCCAGGACGGTTAGACAGCCAGGCAGATAGTTAAGACAGTTACAACAACCCCTATATCAGATTGACATTCACTTCTATTGAGGCTGCCCTCTTCCTTTTGAGAAGTATTGGAAGTAAAGCCCCATAATATCCAGTTCAACTGGTTGGCAATAATTGAGCAGTGGTCTAACACATCCGAGAGGCAGAAAGTTGAATGAAAAATATTCCAGCTCAATGGGTGGGCTGCTCTCAGATTCCTTGCAGGCTGTGGATCTCTCTGGAATTTGCCAGACTGAACCAATTTCACAGAAGTGAAACCACAAAAGAGAAACCACTGTCACCTTGTTTCTGTTCCAACTTACTCTACCTTCAGATTAATGTATAACAGATATGAGGATGACAGTGACTTTCCAGCTTGCCCAGTGGTATCCTTTCCTCAAAGATCAGTAAAAGTTAGAGAGAAATAATTCATAAATATGCAGGAAGTAGATGCCCCAAAAACTTAGTAAGCCTTAATGCTTAGAAATGTTGAAATGCAGAGAAAGATAAATGATTTGGGGGCAAAAAATGGCAGGTCCCCCGAGATTATTTATCTTGCGAGTTCAAAACATTTTTAGATGTATATTTAAAAAAACACTGGCCAACTTGAAAAAAATCAGTTTAAAAAACGGAAATCTAGGCATGTTCTAAAAGTATTAATATACAGTGATCATATATCTTGAGGACAAGGTGGAAAAGTAGATAAACCTTAGGACAAATCTTAGGAAAAAGAAGGGGTTGGTCCTAAGAAATAAAATACCTTCACCCATCCCTGAAAATATCAAAAAAGGTCAACATCGTAAGGCAAGATTTTAGAAAAGCATTTAACATATAAAATTGAACCCAAGACCTTTTCATGGCAAGTGGTGAACCATTCAAGCAGACCCATAGAAGCAATGGAAGATGAAAAAACAGCTGGAAGAGGAATAAAGCTATAGTAGAAAGGTATTCTTCTCTCAAATGGTATTTATTCACTTTCCTTCTTGTTTTTTCCTTAATGGAGTTAAATGTAATGGCTATTTTCAAATAGTATTTGATAGATGGGACAAGTTGGGTTCCTGGCAAAATGTTGGTGGCCGTGCTTCCTCTTATATATATATATTAGACAATTTATCTATTTCATGGATGAACAGGTAGTACCTCAGTTTGAAACAGTGTTCTGTGTATTGTATTTTTGATTTCTTAAATCAAATATAGGATTTCTAGATTGATCATCTCCTGGCTTACGTTCTTTAGCTGTAAACTGGGAATAATCATAAAGTATCAAAAATATAGAAAATTTACTATTCTGCATATATATGTTTGTAGAAATGAACTGGGTACACTATTTTTAGACAAAATGTTGTCTATTATACAAGATGTAGTGCTATTCGTTTAAAACTGAATAGCTTCCATCTAGGCTTCATATATCAGACTCTGAAGATTTAAAAGTATATAAAATACGTAGAACATTAACTATATCCCATTGTATCCATAACATAATATAATTTTAATAGATCTAGTTATAAATGTGTATAAAAATAACATATAACTAACCAAGCATGCAGCAACTTGTGTTCTTGGGGAAGTCTATAAACTGAAATTGTCAGCACTCACCCAGATGGAACTAACCAAGCTTCTGCATATTACGACTCTCCAAGGAAACAGTATAGGATTAATCAAACTTAAATTAAGGCTTTGGTGGCTCCATCAGGATTTCTGCAGGAAAATGAGAAGATCACAAAGGTGGCATTCAGGAATCCTTTTTCTTCTTCTTTTCAACCAAGGACAGGTAACAAAACTGAGTCAAGTGTGGATTTATGGCCTTCAAAAAGTTCCTGTGTTATCATTTTCAGCAAAGATAAGAAAAATCAGGAGTTGTGGCCAAACAACATCTCAAGGATATATTTTTAGTTTGGTTTTTTTTAAAAAAGAAACCCTGCAGAGTAAGCCAAAAGAAAATATATTTGCTTATATTCTCCCCTTAATTTCTCTTGCCTTCACACACTAAACTTTGAAAACATATCCAATTTCATTTCCATTTGGTCACAGAACCTGATGGAAACATATCTTCTCATGACAACAAAGTTCTGCATGCAGAACCCATTGAAATAGTTATGTATTTGGTTAATCAGTATATAGAAGTATGTATGTTTTCTACACAATGAGGCCAATTAGCTCAGCATTTAAGTCAGTGATTCTCAACCTTTTTAATGCTGCGACCCCCAACCGGTCGTAAGTCGAGGACTAAACCGGTCGTAAGTCGAGGACTACCCAACCGGTCGTAAGTCGAGGACTTTCCCTGCCCGGGAGCGCCGTGCATGCGTGGTTCCGCCCCCTGCGCCGGCCGAGGCGTAGCTGGCAAGCGGCAGAGACAGAGCAGGCTGACCACCAGCTGGCCCAGCCCAAGGGAAGTAAGGCACCTGCCGGAAAAGGGGAAAAAAATGGCGGACAAAAAAAATGGCGGACAGCCTTGCTTGGCGACCCCCGTGAAATAGTCGATCGACCCGAAATGGGGTCACGACCCATAGGTTGAGAACCGCTGATTTAAGTCATTTAGTTGAATTTCTAATCTAAGGGCTCTAGGGCCTGTTACAAAATACCTGTAGTAAGAGCTATCTATTTCTTTCAGCAACTTGGGGAACAAAGAAGGTATAAGAAGAAAAAAAGATGGTGCCCCCATCAGATTATTGTTAATCAGTGGTAGTTCTCCAGGATTCTTTCCCATTTCTAATTAACTGAGCCTTAATCTGGGGTTTCCCAAACGCAAACCATGTGTATTATTAGTGAGTTATAGCTTTCTGACATGTTACCCACGGTATGCTGACACAGAACAGATCTTGAACCTATGCTCTGATTCATCAGATACATCATTATATACTTTTGACCAAGAGGAAATTGCAGTAAGTCTAGACTAGGAATATAAAATAATTTTGCCCTTAATCTTCTTGGAAGAAATTGATTTGGCAGGAACTGATCTTAACATAAAATGAAATCTGGCTAGGATTCATCCTTTTCCCCTAAAAGTTGAGTCATTTTAGAAAGTGTGCAAGGTGTAACAAGCTCACGGCCTTTTCTTTATTTTTATGGAAAAATGCCTTGTTTACTCAAAGAAGCTCAGGGCCTGACCAGAAACTGATTTACTTTTACAGCACTTCCTGGAATTATGTTGTGACTATGCAATACAAGTAATAGTTTATGAGAAACACCACACTTGTAGGGGCACTGAGATGTGTTAAAGTGAAAAAACTAATCATCTTATATATTTGCAAAGAATATTACCCCATGTAATACATTGAGCTATACAATTTATACCCAATATTTAAGAATGCAGACCTACCTTTGACAGAATGGAATGAAAATCTAGCAGGCAAAGTGGAAAACAAACTAAATGTACAGCTATTTGAATGTCCTTATATCATATCAACCACCCAAAGAAAATCTGCATCACTAAGCTTGAGTAAATCATCTGAATTAGTTTTGCTTGCTGATTGTGAGGAAAAAAGTAGTTATATACCCTTGAGAATTGCAATTTCCACATTGAGTTACACAGGACCTACACATTTGTCCCAAAGGTACTTTTGCAAGAGGCAACTGCGCTTTCTTGTTTTTCTCTGAAGACGTTTCGCTTCTCATCCAAGAAGCTTTTTCAGCTCTCACTGTATGGTGGGGAATAGAAGGATTATATTCCTTGCAGAGAGCTGGTCATTTGCATTCTTTTAGAGTCGTTGAGGCCACTTGGAGATTTATCTGTGTCTTCAGGGTCGCCTGAGTAGTGCAAATGGGTGTGGAGCCTTCTTGGAACTGCTGAAAGGACTGTGTAGATAGATGATGTCATACCCCTCTCCCTCTGTTGAGAAAGGGCTGTTCAATTTTTACATAGATGCCCTCTTTGACCCCTTTCAAACCAGTGGTCCTCTCTGTCCAAAATGTGGACTTTGTCTTTTAAACGCAGATGGACTGCTGAATCTTGTTGTGGCTCCGTCCTGTGGGTCCCTCTCATCAGAGGAGGAAGGCTCTGAACATGAAGGAGAGGAGATGGCCAGGCCTCCCTCTCCAGGACCTTCCCCTCTGGTGCGGCCTTCGGTGCCTTCCGACGGAGAGGAAATTGGCCAGGAGCCCGGTGCTTCTGGGATTGGCCAGGAGCCAGGTGCTTCTGGGATCGGCCAGGAGCCAGGTGTATCGGACTCCGAAGAGGATACGTCTTGGCTGGATCCACGCCAGCGTCGGAGGGACAAGCGTGCGCAGCAGCTGAAACACCGTGCCAGAGATTTCAGCTGAGTCACTGGGCCACACCCCACTGGCTATATAAGCAAGGGGTGTGGCGTGTGAAACTCTTGTGACGGACAATTTTGCTGAATCTCCTGTGCAAGCACTCCGGCCATTTATCCTGGACTATTCGTATGTTTTGGTTTTGTATTATCAGTAAAGGCTTTGGCAGGCAGCCACGAAGTTGCTGCCAAGTGTTCATTTGTATTTGATTGTGCTGAGCAGTTTTTCAGCCCTCGGCTGACTGGTTGGGGGTGTGTGAGTCGGACGGGGGACAGAACAAATCTTGTCCTGATGGGTTTATTCTCCTATGTTGTGCCATGCGTTTATGAAGTGATTGTTTTGTTTCCCTAATGTACAGATCTGCACGTCTCACTGCATTGTACTGCATATACCACATTGCTCAGTTTGTGTCTGGGTGCTTTACTCTTGGGGTGGGCAAGCTTCTGCCTTAGTGTATTTTTAGGTTTAAAGTGTGCACATACGTTGTCTTAACCCAAGTATCGTTCACATACCTATACCGGTGAGTGAGTGGAATTCCTGTGAGGGAGTGAAGGGAAATCAAAGCCCTAAACTCCTTCCCAGGAATTCCACCCACTCACTGGTATAGGTATGTGGATGATACTTGGGTCAAGATCAAAACACAGGAATTGGAAACATTCACCAAACATATCAACTCTGTGGACAGATACTTCAAATTCACGCGGGAAGAGGTTAAGGAAAATAATCTAGCCTTCCTGGACTGTGCAGTACAGGCAGAAGCCTTAACACAGATAAACTACCAAGTGGCCTCGATGGCTCTAAAAGAATGCAAATGACCAGGGGTCTGCAAAGAATATAAATCCTTCCATTCTCCACCATCCAGTCAGAGCTGAAGACGTTTCTTGGATGAGAAGCGAAATGTCTTCAAAGAAAAACAAGAAAGTCCAGTTGATTCTTGAAAAATCACCTTTGGGACAACCAAGACCTGGATGACTTAGAATCTCCATAGACATACATATTTGTATTCAGAGAAATCTTATAAGAATGGTCTCCAATCACAATGATTCATTTTAAAATTGAGAAATATAATGCATCTGAAGGGTTTATAGGAGGGGAAAAAAGTAAGGAAGCTACGATAAGATCAGTCATTTATTTACTTATTTTCAGATTTATTATACTGCCCAACTCAAACAGTGCTGGCTCATAAACACACAATAGATCATAAAGAGAAGCAAACCTCCTCCCATGTAACAATAAACAGACAATATAAAAATACAAAACATAAAATGGCAATCAACAAAACAACCACAGGGGGACTTCCGCTCAGCTGGCTCCTAATGCCTGAGGGAAGACCCAGGTCTTAATGGCTTTTCTAAAGGTGAAAAGAATTGGGCCTGTTGTAATTGGGAGGGGGGATTGTTCCAGAAAACAGGGGCACACACTGGAAAGTGTCCACAGGAAAGCCACACTGCCTAGGTTACATAAGATGGCAAGATTTAAAAGAAGGAACCTGGAACATGCTTTTCCTGTGGAAGTTATTGGGAAAAGTAATCCGGTTCTATGCCATGTAAGGCTTTAAAGGGAATCGCCAGCATCTTGAATTGAACCCAGAAGTCTATCAGGAGCAAGGGTAAACACTAACACATGTTTGGCCCGAATTACTGTTGAATGAAAGGCGCTGTGTCAGCACTGCCACAGTTAATTTTCTGCTGAAGTGTTGCTCAGTAGCTTCATGAGTTCTCAGCTGAATAGCAGTTCCAACCGCAGTACTGCAACACCATCAATGCTGTCCACCCTGGCTTCACCACAACTTCCTCTCCTCTCCTTGGATGCCCAGTAATCAGCAAATGCCCCAAAGGCAGTTCTGACTGTCTGAGGCAGCTGGGAAGCCAGCTCATTCCTAGCACTCTCTTTCCATCAGGAGTCCAAAACCATCTGCAACTAGGCAAGATGATCAGGAGTCATCCTCCATTATCAAAAAACAAAACAAAAACAAAACAAAGAATCCCAACTACAACACTCAAAGCTCAAAACTGAACACTAACTTCCACCATATCCTAAATCCATCATAAAGTCATTCAGCTAACAAAGTACTGCCCTCATTGGTCGCCATCTTAAAGAAAGGAGGCATCACTACTTCACTATTTAGAAGTATAAAGTACAGCAATTTCTAAATTCTCAAAGGATAAATGTACCATGTTTAACGCATTATTTAGATGAATGTACCTGGAACAAGAACCCCAAGCACACAAACAAATGTGAAATATGCAGCAATGGAACAATATTTAAACTATCTGATTTATACAATTTCCTCTGAATTATTATCTCACAACCTGCTGAGAGATCAAGGCTCCATTGATCAGTTTTATCCTGGCTACACACAGAATTTGTCTGAATTACCATGTTTAGCTTGGGTTCCACCATCAACAATCAGCATTAATCCCAACGTGTGATATACCACTTCGTCAAAAAATGAGTTAACCATGCTACCAGAAAGGGAATCATATTTTTAAAACTTGAAAATAAGTACCTTGATATGGCCCACGGGTAATCAATAAAGATTATTGTTATTGTTATTGAAAATAAGTAACTTACAATGTAACAGTGATCTAAAGTAGCTTTATAATAGAACTCGCAGGAAAACAAAACTTGCAGCCTACACTTAGCTACTGTGGAAACTGTGAAGCAATGGAAAATGCAGGATTAAGAAACAAAAGGTGATATTAACCAGAACCATCATAGAAGACCTGGAGAATGGAAGGGCAATTGCATCAGAAAGATCTTGCTTGTAAGAATTTCTAAGGCTGTTAAGAATCTCTAATGAATTAATTTATTAAGTCTGTTGTCTGAAAACGAGCAGTTGTATTGGCAGAGATGGGAAAATCTGTCATTTCATGAAGCAACACTTCGTTATTTTCCTCTTAGCTATTGAAACTTGAAGCAAGCCCAAGATGGGGCAAGCATGATCCTGCTCTTTATTTGTTTTAAGCCATTACTTCAACAGAGTAGGATGGCTCTAAACTGGGTTCTCTCAAGGCATTCTGACAGGTGTCTTATTCACTCTCTGCAGAAAAACGAGGGGGCAGGAAGAAAAGAGCTAGGTTTTCCTGCCCTTAATTTGAAGGGGTTGCAGAACTGGTACCTAATCCCTATCAGATGTTTTACTCTAGGCTATCTTAACTTCTCCGTGTCCATTTCCAAAGAAGGACAAGTCAAGTCTTCTATGAATCACTCCAGCCTCAAAGTCACTAAAATGGCATAGATCCATCCCATATTGTGGTTATTTCATATACAAGAATAGAAAGATAATAATCTTAGAACAGGTGAATATAAAATTCAGATCAAGTTTTAACAATGACTACCAGTGAAAGCTGGCAGACATAACGCACTGATAATAGGGAAAGAATTCTAAACGGAACACTTCCTCAAGAGGACACTCCCAGAGTGAATAAGCTTTTGAACACCCACGACATTCCTGAGTGTTCTCCATCATTATTTACTGCTTTCTACCAAAAATAGCATCGTAAAGTATTTTGTTTTGAGACTTCTTACAACACATAGTCATAATCCTGGTAACGGGCATCTTTGTATACATCCAGAATCTCTTAAAGATGTTCCCTTACTTGTTGACTTTTTCTGTTGTAAGTCGAAGAGACATTAATGTGTAAGAGAGAGTCTGAAATGGAGCAGCATACAAACTTTAGTAGTAAAGTTCCTACAAATCAGATGACCAACATAACCAAGTTAATATCTGACCCAATACATTGAAAGCAACTCAGATAAAAGAGCTTTTAACTCAATTTATTTTTGCAATATTGTAAACTATTCAATCCCCTGAGGCTCGGGCTTGCGATCAATGTGAAAGGGACATAAAACAGGAAGCAAATAAAGTTTGTATATTTCAAAAGTTAACCATAGCAGGTTAGACATGATCCAAACCTGTAACATGTTTATATGCCAATAAAGGGTGACATTTGAGTTTATTTTCAGGAGAGGAACAATCTCTATCACTTACATATGAGGTTTTCCCATAGGAAAGAGGAATAAATCAGTTTTTTTAAAAAAAAAAAAAGTGGGGAGAGGGAGGGAGAGAAAGGTATATGGACCATTCCTCCTTCTGAAAGCATCACAAAGAGAACATGGGCATATTGACAAACCTTCTCTGTAATAGACCCCAATCTCTGGAATCTCTCTCAGAGGTATAAAGTTATTCTTTTTGCATTTCACAGGCAAGTAAAATATATTGTATTCCAATGAGCCCTTGGCTGGGGTTTCCATCATAGCAACTGTCTTATTCCATCATAGCAACTAACTGTCTTATATTATTATATAACAGAGTCACCGGTATCCATCATGGTTGGCATAGGCTATCTGCACTGTGAAATAAATACATATGTACACATACTGTATACTCACATATACTCTAGGACAGGTGTAGATGAATCAAGGATGATAAATAATCACAGTGTGTAATTGAAAAAAAACCACTTATGGGTTCATTAAAAAAAACTGGAACTTGTATTACCTATCATACAGTTCCAGCATTTCCTAAAAAAGCACAAGTAATCATATCAGCAGGGTTTTTATACATTTTATTAAGTAAGGAGAAAGTTCAAATCGGTGTCTTATCTTTCAGATGTCCCCTGAAAAATTAATCCTTTTTTTGTGCCAGTTGTCAGTGTGAGTTCTCTCACTTTTCCCCACCTACATTACTTTCATGCAGAAAGAGGACAGACCATTGCTTTTTAGAGCCATGTATTGCTTTGTTAGATGACAAGATATCTTAACGTATTCAGTTCAAGAAGCTTGCATCCTTACAGTATATCTGTAATGACATGAGTTCTGAAGTTGTTCTTGCTTTCTGAGGCTTAATCGCTGAAGTAGTTAAAGGAGAAAGCTACTGCAGATATGGCAACTGCCACTGCTATCACCACTCCTGAAAAGAAATAAAAAAATTGAAAGATAATGCAAATTGGTATTTCAAATGAATTTTACTTTAATTCATCTCCCGCTAAAAACTGCATTTTTGCTAGTTTAATTTTGTAGTACATTGTTTATAGACTTTCTCCTGTGGATCTATTCTGGGCTTCCTCAGGCAAGGAGAAAAGTATATTAATAAAATAAGGAGTAACTGCACCAGCAAAAGAATGCTAGAAAATCGGGAACCAAAGCAACTGAGTCAATAGGCAATGTGTGTTCTTTATATTCATTCATTCTGTATCTATCTATCTATCTATCTATCTATCTATCTATCTATCTATCTATCTATCTATCTATCTATCTATCTATCTATCTATCTATCTATCTATCTATCTATCTATCTATCTTCCATAGGTAGTCCTTGTATAATAATCTTTAGGACTTGGTTGCTTAGCAAAGTGATTGCTAAATGAAATTGCAATTGCACTTAAGGGTTTTACTGCAACTTTCCTTTGCTTAAGACGGTCATAAATACGAGGATTGATTGCAAAGTTATTTTTTCATCATTGTTGTAACTGCAATTGGTTGCTAAATGAGGACTCCCTCCCTCCCTCTCTCTTTCATATATCCATCCTTCCATCCATCTACCTAAGTATATAGACACCCACCTCACAAATGTGACTCTGGGCAGTGTACAATAAAACCAATAATTAAAACAATCTTAAATAACCATTAAAGCAATTAGACATAAATGTAAAGAAGATTGCATGAGAATGCTTCAAGGAAAGTGATAAATCATATTAAACATGACTATTTTAAGTAGTTCTGGAGCAAAGGCTAAAATACATATACCCATATTTTGATGTAGTTTCAATAGTAGCATTTCTTTTGTCACTTGATTTGGTTGTGCATTATCTTGGAGTTCCTTTGGCAGGCTTACTTCAACTATAATTAAAAGAAAAGAGGCAAAAGCATGTGTTTGTATCTTGCCTGAACTTCATCTCTAACCTAATGTTCCTTTTCTTCATCAAAACTCTTTAAAAAAAAGGTTTTTTCAGAGCCCAGGATGGAAAAACCAAGTCTATGAATGCAAATTCGTGTTGCGTAATTTAATTTTGCATACAAGTTATAAACAGCTCTGGGTCTTACTTAGACTGCCTTTAAACTCACATCCCAAGGCAGAATATCCAAATAAAATATATAGAATAATTAAGAACTGAACAAGAAATGAATTCCACTATCTTTTGAAAAATTCTCCCAAAGATTTCTTGCATAATACTCAGCATCAGCAACTTTTGTGTGCTATACTTATTATTATTATTTGAAAAGATGATGTATAAACTATGTAAATAGCTTTTACATAGATCTAACCCAACTATGGAGGCAACATGTGCATCAATTATTTCTCCAAATAAAGAACCCACCCAAAGCAAGTAATTTTTTTTTCAATATTTCCATCTATGGCCATTTTTCTGAATGCTTACAGTAAATAAATACAGCATAAAAGCAATGAGCACTTAAACTTAATAGTCATAGTTATAGCAGATAAACAGAGATGGTATTAATCTATTTTTATATTAATTCATGTAAGCTATATTTTCTGAACTGTTCTGCCAACCATCCCATTTGGCACATTCAACAAAAGAAACTCCTGGCTCTTTAGGATGACCAAGAGTATAGCTTTATTGAAAGATCCATCTAGGCATAGCAGAAGCAAAGTCAGTTCTGGGATTTTCCTGCGAAAACCCACATTGGTAAAAACCCCTTTTCCCATTCCGAGTTACCCACAGTTCATAGTTCACCAACTGAGTTCATTCCTTTTATTTTGAGAAAGACTGTCTGCGCCACTCAAACATTTTCCATAACTTGACCTTGGTGCAACAGAAGGCTCTCATGCATTCCATAGTCTTCCCCCTCCCAAGGAATTCACCACTCCTCCTCCTGTCACTGTTTTAGCAACTTCAGGTACAGGCAACTATGGAGTCAAGTCAGGTTTGAATTTTAGGATATTTAACAGCATTTTTAAGAAGAGAGAACTATGAACTCCATGTTATGAATTGCCAACAAGTACAATGATTACTAAAATCATGGAGTAATTATTCTGTACGTAAGTAGTCAACATTTCTATAGTTGCAAAAATATAAGACTCAAAATATAAGACTTTTATATATATATAAAATGCTTACTTATAGGAGAGCAGTTAAGAGGCATAATCATAGTATTGTGTTCCTACCAGAAATTCTACCCATATAATTTCTAGTAGACAATGTTGAATGTAAATGTTAGGATGGTGTCCTAGATTAACATGTCCCTTCGTTTTATATAGAAATAAACTTTGTAGAAATGTCCCTTTACAAATCTGAATATCCCAGTGGCTATCAGGTGTCACAGCAGGTACACTTGGAAGTGTTATTAATATTGGCAGTATCATAGTCTTTCTTAATATGCCGTAAGCTATTAATGTCAGTATAAAATGGAGTAAACTCAGCAACTGACCAAATGGTTTTACACTTTTTTTGCTTGTGTACACTTGTTTAATATCCAGAATGGGGAACAAAGAAATAAAAAACTGGCAAACAAAGTTTAAGAAACATTGTCACTGCATCGCCCAAATGCATTTCAGTTTTAAAAAATCCAACTTTTGTCCATAACAAGACTCAATGAAACAATCCTGCTTGCCTTGCCATGGAAGTCATCTTAATCACAACTATTCTAATGCAAGTCATGGTTACTCTGTCCTGTAGGACCAGAATTCTTGGATTCATTAACTCTTCATCAACTAGATTAAGAATAAATTAAAGGGAAGAGATTGCCCTCAGTGAGGTACCCACAATCTGATTTGTGTTTCTCTGTTCAAAACCTTTGGTAAATAGAGGCTGAGACTAAGTCAAATCCCTTAATGTATATCTTACTTGTTCATGATAAGAAACAGAAGTTCCTAAAATACAGATCTGTGAAGTACCTATTCAGTTATCAGTTGTTCAGAGGATCATGTTTGACAAAACTAGTTCACACATAATTAAAATGTTTTAAATAAATATTAAAACTAGCAGGTTTTATTCAATGCAATAAATTACATCTAGCAGAGGTCACTGAGCTCAATTGAGAAACAGTCCACTGAAAAAGCAGGTCTCTATTAGTCATCAGTTGCTCTAGTGCACTATTATGCAGTTGCACAAATTATACAACTGCAGATAACACTTATTGGGATAATGAGATAATTTCCAGAAAATCATCCTAGCATTTGTTTCCTTTGAAATGATTATTCTCTAAGAAGCCACCATCTTTGTATGAAAGATTTTGAGAAAATGGAGAATTGTAAACTCATTTTCTGAATTTTTTGGTTTCATGTTAGCCAAGAAAGTGAATTTGTAGTGTTTTCATTTAGGGTTAAGCTAGACAAGATATAAAAGGTGCAATCTTTAGTTGGGAAAAAATCTTAAAATATTTTTCTGTGCTTCAGCTAAAGATTGTTCTACAGCTCATCCCATGCTTAGCATTCATGAAAGGGCAGATATAAGTGTGCTTGAATGAGCTTCTGACACCAGATGGAAAAAACTGAATACCATTATTATTCCAATTTTCTTTTTCCTTGGGCTATGTGGTTGTAAACAGTTATTTTAAGTTAAATTATTTTAAGCAAAAGATAGCTCCTAGGCCATTTTGTTGAACATCTCCTACATTGTCTTAGTTGGTGCTTAGCTCCAAGGAAAATTAATAAAACATATTTTGATCACAGAGTGCAAAAACCCCCTAATGATTAAGAAACATTTCTTGCAAAAAATTAAAATAATTTGCATATTAAAATGCATGCATTTAAAATGCTATTTTGCTATAATTCCATGCCCTTATCTGGTTACAAGTTTCAAAAGTGGGAAAGAACCCCAAAAAAACTTCCTTCATATATCACAGGGAAATGTTTTGGACATATAAATATATCATGTGCCTTTGGAACCCATTTAAAATACTGAAGGACTCTGAAGTAAAATGTGCTTCACTTTCAAGTTTTATTTCTGAGTAATTCCCAACAGAAAACAATCTGATTCTTAGCAGCTACATTTACCTGTATTCATTTCCTCAGCAATATGCAAATCATCTGATTGAACAGCTTGGTCCATCATTTCAAGAAAGCGTTCCTGAATTTCCCTGATTGTCTCATCACCAAATTTATAATCACAAAGCAACACATTGGATCCCACAATGGGAGTGAAAACTCTACAAGGCAAGATGTGATATTCAGAATCTAAAAAAAGAAAGGGAATCCCTGTTAATTACTAATAAAAAGCATTAAGAGCTATATCCCGTTCACGCTCACATAAATTATGAATACACATATAATTTTCAATATTGTAAGACATCTCATATATATGAATGAAACACATACATAGCATCACTACTACTTTTGAATAAGCATAATAATACACCAGCAAGCTCCCAGCATCCAATTTACATTAAATTGACTTCTTATATTTTTTGAGTGCATTGAAGAGTGTTGCAGGAATCTTTAATTGATAAAGGCACTGATGATGTTACCTAGTTGGGTAATGAAATGTCTGCAAGCAAACAACCAAATTCAGAGAGCACCGGAGAGCATAATTCAACTCTGAGCTACATATATTCTCTTCTCTTGAGGCAAAGGTAGCACTTGGGAGACAATGCTGCCAAAACTCAAATTTGAAGTTGAGCAGCACAATTATGTCCAGGCTTTTTGTTTCATTGTGTTTCATTTGTTTCATGGAGATAAGGAAATTTTAAGAGTGGAAGAATGGTAAGGATAGTTACTCCCTCTCTCAAAAGCCCCTCAAAAAAGGCAAAGAGTGTATGGGTAAAACACATTTACATTCTTTCTGATGACTCCATGGATTGTCTGTTGCGAGCATTCTAAAAATTGGAAGATTAAAGGATTAAAGGCTCCAATCCCTAAAACAGCATCCAGACCCAAGAGAGGGTGAAACACTAATTGTGCTTAAAAGCTGATTGCTAAGCATGTCCTATGATGAGGCCATAAAATATGATTTGTTATTATATTATTACAATATTATTAAAGATGTGTGGCTTCCCTTGTCACAAAGCAAATTTGTGCACCATTTTACTATAATGGCAATAATTCTCATCTCTATGCTCCTCATCATAGAAAGAGGGAGGAAAGACAGTTTTATCTAACATAGAGTTTTTTCCATTTCCTAGAAAAAAAAATGGTACTTCTAATCAAGTACTGCTTGCTGGGCAGAGCATATAGCTGAGGTTAGAATATCTTTCTAATCCATGTCATCAAAGGCATATTCTCCATAAAAGCTAGAACACAGTGAATCAAAAGGCTGTTTGTTACTTTTGCTGCAAAAGAAGAATATAAGTCATTGGCAACATTTGCCATTGAAATCTGTGAGACCAAAAGACGACATTAAGGAACAAGGAAACATGGATGGAGGTGGAATATCTTGAGAAAAGGAAAGTAATTCTGAAAGATTTATGTTTCAACAGTAAATGTAGTTACTATATATACCGTATATCATGCAATAGCATTCGCATATATACACAACAGATGCTACCTGAAGAGTTAATTAAAAATTATAAGTAACTTGGCCATATTAGTTAAATATGAATGCTTTCCAAAAACAGGTAAATTAGGATTGTGAATACTTGTCTATTTCTACTCAGTACATGCAGGAATATAGGGAAACAAAAAGGCAAGAGAAATTGTTTCAATTTCTATTATAAGAGGCCATAGAAGTCTGCTTGATCAGCTCTCCAAAGACAACAGGAGATCCTCAGCTTCTGAGAAAAATATAAATGTAAATTAAGTTGATAAGGGTGTCTGGAATTCCCCGTAGACACGTTGGCACACTTTTCACCATGTTGGGGATTCCAGGTATAATGCTGGGATGCTTAATATAATTTTTTTCAGTATGGGACAGCATAGTTTGTCAGAAATGCCAAGTTGGTTCTAGTTTTCGTCACACATCCCTTACCCATTTTCTAAATATTGTGACAGAAAAGTCCAGAATTAAAATACTTATAAAAAGTGCATTTTTAGAGAAAATGTATAGAAGAATGCACATGCAATGTTGATGCACTTTCTAAAAAACCACACACTTATGTGGAAATAAGCTCAAATAAAATTAGTCTGGGGAAACAATATTAAATTTTTAAAAGCATACGATTGGGTTATTGGGCTCCTTACTTCTCTTACTTTTCTTTCCTGGTGTTTCATTGACAAGCAGATCTTCAAACAATATTTCACAACGATCAGAGAGAGTGTTTATTATGTCTCTCTTCAAGGCCTACAAAAGAAGCACAGAACAACACGTATGAAAGCTATGCACGTGCAAAATCCACCATTCTGAGCCAATCCTTGGAAGATCCATGGGCTCAGGGAAAGAAATGAAGTGCTCTGGACTCCTCTGCAACATTTTGTTCCCAGTTTGATATATTCCTAACACACACTCCTTCTAAAACTTATAATATAAACTTAATGACTGCTATAAAGGAGTTGAAATCATTGCCAGGGATGCTGACTCTGAAGAAAACTAAATGCATCCATCTTTGCAGAGAAAAGAGTGTGTGATAAATTAAAAAACAACAACAGGTTACATGACACACGGTGAAAATTCAGCCTGCCTTCTAGGCGAGATTTCTGGGCAGTTTGGGAGATTGCCACAAAAATGGCAATAGAGTCTTTTGGCTACAGTAATTTTTTAAAAGAGTAAACTATTTGAAGAGCGCCTCCTGCTAATGTGCAATTATTATTCCCTCAGCAGAAGGTGGACTGCGCCTATCACTTTATAGGAATCAGGCAGATACTGAAAATGGATTGAACTCCCCATGGGGCTCTTATATGGATAGTTTGACATTAAAGATAGGAAATGCTCCTTATTCTCACCATCTTTCATTTCCTCAGACACCAGCTATATTCATATATCACACTGTGTTAGAAAAGTCATTTGTACAAATCCAGGACTTATTTGTACAAACATAGCATAAAGAAATCATGACTAGGCATAGACTACCATTGAGTCATAACCCCCCCCCCCATATAATAACACCTCCCAGATCTTAACTTGAAGAAGGAAGGTTTAAAATTAGCTACACTTCCATTGAAAAGCAATGTTTAAGACTGTCACCCCACTCCAGTTATGCTCACCTTGTCAATAGTATCCTCAAAATGATTGTTACACAATCAGACGTTTGAAGATATACTGGGACTATAAATGACAAAACTAGGGAGGGTTAATATGGATTTGAGGTTCTGTTTTGTCGTTTTTGAAGAAAAGCATGCATGGAACCTCTGGGCAAGAAATTTGAATTATTGCAATTATATCCCTTATTTATATTAATTGCTAGCAAAATCAGAGATCTTGACTGGAGCATGAAAACAACCAGTTTTTTCAAAGATGAGGGATAGTAAAAATACCTGAACAGCATCTTTAACTTTAGGCTTGTTATTATGGATGTAAGCTTTACATTTTAAAGCTCCTTTATGGAGATTTATGGAGCCACTGCAGATTTGGACCGTAGCTGTTGATCTGGAGTTTGTACTTTGCATCTGAAACAGAGAATAGGCAGAAAACACAAATAGTACACGTTAGCCAATTCCACTCTATCTTTAATAACTGTAAACGTGAAATTTTATTTTTGCTTATTAGAGTTCCACATCATTGTAATTTCCAAACAATCCTCTTAATTACCAACATTAACAGACATCAAAATGTACAATACTGAAATATCCTTGGTAAAGAAATAAACGTAATAGTACATTTAAAAAAACAAAGAAAAATAAACAAGGTAGCATTACCCCACTTACCTCCAAAGGTTCTTTGGAATAGTTCCATTTTAAATAACTTCCAGAAGGTTAATTGAGAGGGGGGGGGGAAATCTCATTTCCAGAGAGAGGCTGTTCCATAAAGTGGGTGCTTTCAATGAGGAACGCCATCAGGGTCTTTTCTACATTGGAAAATGCTTAATGCATATTCTTTATTAATATTTATTAAAATGATCTGCATTCATACTGAAAGATAATAGACTACTTACAGCCTCCTAAATAAATTAGCAGATATTTCAACCAGCTTTCATCACTTACCAATCATGTTACAAACAATGCTCATAGAAAGTGAAAGCGGTATGGGCCAAAAAAAACACAAAAAAAACCCCTCAGAAAAACCTTCTGTCGTTCTGTAGTTTTTTATTATTCTTATGTTTGCTGAGATGGAGAGCCAAGATTGTTAATTACCAATTTGCATAAGACTATGTACTGATATGTGAGCGAGATCTGAATGGAGGATACATCTTCTTACTTTTTAACCCCTTTGTCAAAAAGTTTACTTACCAATTGTGTTAAGACCTTAACATCAAGATTCCTAGTAGCTGATGTCATATATCCTCTTGATTTTTTCTGTAAGGATAATTCAAGTATAGAAGACAGCTGAACTGAAAAGAATATTGGTAAGGTTCAAATGCTAAACTAGAATCTATCAGAGAAAAACATTTAGACATTTGCGTATTTTATTTTGTCTTAGCTGTTGTGATTTTTTACAGGATTGTGTGACAAAAACCTTTAATGAATTGGTGAAGTTTTCCACCCTTCTGCAAACACTTATCATTTATTTCATAGGTAATATTCTGCAGTTCAGCTAAGTTCTAGATAGTTAATGTTAATAGATATGCCTTTGAATCAGTCTTGAATCCTGGTGACTGCCTGGACAAGTCTGTGCAGTTTTCTTGGCAAGATTTTGGAAAATGGTTTGCCCATGGTTTCTTTCTATAGTTGAGGTAGTGACTGGCCCAAAGTCACATGGATGGTTTTGTGCCTGAAGTAGGATAAAAACACACTGCCAGTTTCTAATCTGATGCTTTAACCACTACACCAAACTAACTCTCTAATACGAAAAAGTATTAGTTTATTTTTTAAAAATGTACTCAAAGTATGGTAGAATATAAAATCAGCAAGGCACAATCAGACTTGCACGATCACCATACTGGAGAATGTAATGCTTAACTCAAAGAAAATTCTGGTGATGATAGGGTATTTTACTTTGCTTAAGGTTTTTTTAGGTATAAATATTAACCACTCTACAGATATTGTAGATTACATTCTCAAACAATGTGACTTTAATCTCTACTTTTGCATTAATGCACATATCAAAATTAAGCTACAATCTAGAAACAAAACAGATACTATGCAAAGGTTTTTTTCTGTTTTGATGCAAAAGAGGCATCTTAGAAGAGGTTAAACTCTACTCTGATTTAGAATAGTCTAAGAATATATATAAGATCTTTTCAGTAACAAATTAAGAATAAAAACGGAGAACTGAAGCTTGCTACAATAGATAGAAAAATCTGGAAAGAATTACTTGGATCATGGGTTGGATCCAATTTTCAGAAGTATCATATCAATCAGCATAAATTTTCAAAATCACCTTATCAATTGGTATAAATAGAATAATAACATGGAAGAATTTCTGGATCAAGAAGAAACGGTAGCAGCCCAGATTTTCTGTTATTAAAATTGTGAGTGAAAAGGAAGTGAGGCAACCTGAGAGATTGTTTAAAAGTCAGCAAATAGATTTACTTCCTCAGATTAAAATGCTCTCCCAGGAAACTGGATATGAACAGATTCAGGTTCTGCTCCTACTGAATTCAGTGTGGTTCTGCTAAGAGAAATAGCATTTATATTCCAAGTGTTCTTGATATATTAAACTAAGAGGAATGAAATTAATTTTTCTGACCGCAGGTGGAATAACTCTGCCTTTTGGGTAAGATTGTGATTTTGTCTTTCTCAATGAAAATGTAAAGCTAAACTATAATGTAATGTCTATGATTACATAATGTCTATATGTAATCAACCATGCTTACTCCTGATAATTTCAAATAAATGTTTGTGGGCTAGATGGGCAATGTTTAGCTTTCTTTAATTTAATTTACAGAAACTCATCATAAGAAACACATTCCCTGAATCAATTGTCTGAGTCAATGGTCTCCCCACTCGAGGTTAAGATTGTTGGATATTGTAAAATCTGGGAAATTCCACAAGGGGAGAGATTCTGGTCACAAACAATGGCAGGAGAATGATTTCTGTGAAAAGGACTGAACTGTATGTTTTATTTGCTATGAGCTTGAAAAGGAAGTGGAAACTGTAAAAACAGTCAAACATGGAGATATGCTCCATGTTGATAGCGAAAGTCGATAGGATGCCATGAGGCTCAAGACTAATGCACTGTTCCCGTTCTTCTTCCTTCAGTAGAAAAACAGCCTTCTGAATCTTTAAAACTATTTCAAATAACAGACAAATTATCATTGGATAAAATGATGAGCAAAGTATCTCCATGGAATAATCTTTCGCTTCTCAGGAGAATAAGGCCCTCTTGATTCAAATGATGCCCACTGGACTCTCAGGCTTAAAGTCTACATCTGCTGTTGAGTTAAAAAGGGATAAAAATATCTCAATGTACAAGTGTCTGTTTGACCTGTTCTCTTACTGAGTGATACAATAATACAGGCAAGTGGAAATCAAAGGAAAGAATATCTGGCCATATCTCCCTTAGCACCACTGACAGCTGGGAATGGAGTTTTAGAGCATCAGAAACATTTTGCTGAAGTGATCTGGTGCCACCTTCTGGTTAATTATGCAAAACAGACAGTGTAAAAAAGGGCATTTATGAGCATTGATAGGGAGGGAGGGTGGGAGGGATGGAGAGAGAGAGAGAGAGAGAGAGAGAGAGAGAGAGCAAGCGAGCGAGAGATAAGGCAGGGATAGAGATAAGGCAGGGAGACTATCTTTGTCAAGGCATTAACACTAGGATTTTGCCTGAGAAAGGGAGGAGCAGCATTGGTTCAGCATTATTAGACTCATGAGATCAAACTAACAGGGATGATTTCACTGACTAGTTTACTATAAGAAGAATCCTTTTAAAGTAGTGTATGATAGAAACCATTGAAGCCATGAATGACTTCACTCCACTTTTCTATGCATTCTGTACTTTGATTACAGACTGAAATCCAATAGCAGAGTTTACTGTTGCTTATCAGCCCACTCTGATGAGGTAAAGAATACCATTGATGGAGTGCCAAGTCATTAAACCATCCTTATTTGAAACCATTGGTAGAGACAGGAATAAGGAGAAAGAACCAAGGCACGAAAAAAGCTTTTTTTTTAAGGAAAAGAGAAAGAAAACTAAGCATAGTTATTGGTATTCTAAGAAAAATATGGAAATAAAGAATGAGACAATTCTTAAAGATCATTCTAGGCTAAAGCAAGAAAAAATGGGGGAGAATCCAGAAAGCGTTAATGTAACATCAGACTTTAATTACACTGTTTTTCTACTGCTGGAGAATTTAAAACTTGGACGCCTTCAAGTACCAAAACAGGAAACGCTTAGAAAATTTTTGGAAGTTAGAGGGGAAGATAAAAAATCCACATTAGTCCAAAATAGATCTCTGAAGGTATATATACGCAAAATTGAAATGGATAAAAGAAAATTAATGTATTCATCCTGGTGACTTAATAATACAATGCAGCTTAAAGAGTGCTGTTTTTTACTGGAGTGTCTTCTTACACACTGGTAGTTCTTGACTTAATGATCATTTGTTCAGTGACCATTCAAAGTGATGATAACTTACACAAAGTGACTTACAACAATTCCTTGCTTTTATGACTGTTGCATTGTCCCATGGGTCATATGATCACAGTGCAGACACTTGGCAACTGACTCGCACTTATAACAATACCGTTGTTCTGGAGTCACATCATCGCCATTTGCATCCTTCCCAGGCAGCTTTCAACAAGGAAAGTTAATAGGGAAAACTGTAGGGAAGTGTGCAAGTCACGTCTTGCTTAACAACCGTGTCAAAAAAGGTCATAAAACTGGTTGCAGTCAAATGATGCCTCACTTTTCCTGGTTCCTATTATGATCTTAAATCAAAGACTACCTGCAATTTTTCAAAATGTCCTGAAATAAGAAGATAAACTCTCCCTCAGTTTCTACATGGATAATATGGATTATTTTTTTTTTTACCCAAATGTAACCATAACTCTATACGATAGTTTGGGGGCTTGTTTAGACGTTCATATATGAGCCCTAGTGAGATTTATTAATGCTAACTAATGCCCATTCATAATCAGTTTTTTAAAAAAGCCTCTATCTTAGCACATTGTCCAAATTTGATCATTATATATTATTAAGTTAATGTATGTCAGTGTCAGTGTGCTCATTTAGCATGTTACTGCTTGAATAAACGAGGCATACATTTGGGATTAGATACTCCTTAGGGCACACAAGACATTTATAAGCTAAGGCGAATAGGACAAGAAAATCCTGCTGATGATGTTACCTAGTTTGGTAACAAAACATTCAGAAATTATACTGAAACAAGCTTGGAGAACAAACCACAGCCGAAACCGCCTTAGGTCATCTTGCTTTCAAAATTTGATTCAAACTTCCAATATAAAAAAAATGTGCTGTATTAGTGGTTTGCTTTAACAAAAGTTTCAACTGTTTTCAATAGAGCACCGGAAAACCTATCATGCAAGCTGCTACAGAGGACAACAATTTCAAGTTTACATTGTTTACTACCTACCTGCCCTTCCAGTAAGTCAGCATCTTCCTGTCTGGCTTGTCCATTGATCAAAAAGACAGCCTCCTCTATCTGTTGGGCCCAACGTCCCAATCCATTCTATAAATCAGAATCAAAAACAAAAGGGGTAATTTTACTGAAAGATCAACTACATTTCTGACCAGTGTTAAGTGAAATACATTTAATAATTTTAAAAGCCTAAGCTGCAGAACAACCCGCAGATGTTCTCTTCTAAATGTAATTTAAATAATTTTAGATCATGAAGCAGAGAAGTTGATTCCTTCTAATTTTTATACTAGTCACTAAAGAACGGGTATTAACTGTCATGTGTGGATACATCTACAACAATGTTTAAATAAAAATATGACATGATCTCTAAGCCATTGGTAACTTAGTGTTTCAAGGTCATACTCTTCTTTATCTTGAGTATGGACATGCTAGATTACCAATGAAAGGATGGCATGTTATTTTCCAAGTATTTGTTAGTGAATTGCCACTGTTCAATATTTCTATCGTTGACATTTACTGTTGTATACTACTGCTAAAGGATATACAGTATTTTTAAACCCAAAAGTTATGTTTAACCCTTATATTTCCATTCTATTGCTCATTCCAATATCGGATTTCAAGAGTAGCAACATATATTACTGATGATCTCTCTTAAAATCAAGACAAAAAAAGAAGTTAAAGAAAGTCCTATTGGGGAAACAAGTCACAGTTTGAGGAGCTTGCAAGAAATTAGCTGACAACTGTTAGGATACCAAAGAAAGATGTGCAGGCAAAAGACTAAGGAAGGCAGAGGAAATGATCTAAGGTAAAAAATATTCTAGTGAAAAAAGCAACAAAGCCAATAAGAGTTAAGCCTTATGATACAATTAATAACACAAAATGGTTTTTTTTAAATTACCCTTATATTTTTTTCTAAGTTGTGGCTGGCCAAGGTGGCAGGGAGAGGAATATGTATATTAACATTAATTGTGCATTCTAACGATAGCCAGGAAGCAGAAAGAGCATTCTGGTATTTCCAGTCTGCCGGCTTAGCTGTACTCTAAAGGAGAAAAAAAAGAGAGGCTCAATTATTACAATAATCAAATAATCTCAAAACATAAATGATAAATCACCCAATTTAAATGACTCAATCTATGCATTTATTTATGAATTCAATAAAAGTTATTCTGAAATAAGCACATGCAGAATTGTAGTTTGTGTATGTGTAATTGCTGCTCCCATACATACTTCTTTCGAGCAAACTTTAAATGGGAGCTAGCAGAGCCCCACTGAAATCTAAGAACAAAACTATAATTTGTATTTATTTACTTATATCCTGTTATTGTTTTCATAAACAACTCAAGGCAGCAAACATATCTAATACTCCATCCTCCTCCAAATTTTCCCTATAATAACAACCCTATGAAGTGAGCTGGCCTGAGAGAGAGTGAATGCCTGGCCCAAGATCACCTAGTCAGCTTTCATGCCTAAAGCAGGACTAGAATTCACAGTCTCGCAGTTTCTACCCTGGTGCCTTAACCACCAGGTAGATGGTTCCACTTAAAGGTACCACTTAATGGCAGGTAATTTAGTTGAGATTGGCAACACAAATTCAATTAGTTAATTGTTCTTACCCAATACAGAACCTACCTTTGGATCTTGCACATCGTAGGTACGACAAAGTATTCGTTTCCAGTTAAGGAATAGTAACTAAGTGTATTTAAGAGATACTACAGTAATAAGAAGCACTTAACACTTTTATAATGAAACACCTCCCAGCCATCTCTAAAGATCTGAACTAAAACTCAGTCTGTTCAGATCAGATAATGCTTCCTTTTAGCTAACATAAGCAACAAAGAGAAAGCCGTACATATCCAGCACTGTTGCTGGTTTACGTGATAAAATACATTCTGTAGTTAAATACACACCATTAATATATCTATTGTATATTGATCCCTGACACCTCCCCCCTGCCACACACATATTTCATTTCCCCATCTCTGTTAGATCTTCAGCCCAAATTTGTTCTGAAAACTTCCAATCCTCTGGGCAGCACAACACGAAAGGATAGAGCCTGTCTTTGAATTGTTCCCGTAGATTTGAACATAGCGCATCAATATATCAGTTAACTACATTTTAAAAATAGAAGGTTGTTGAATTTTGCTTTTACTTTTACTGAGATCACAGGGCAGAGCTAGCTACAAAACAAACTAACCTTTATCTAATTTATTTGGAATTATTTGAATTGTATAACTGTGGAAAGGTAAAAGCAGAGGCAAAGCCTGAATTATAAACTGTAATTTAGAAAGAGCATAGATCGTCCTATATAGTCATATGAAGACTGATGCAACAAGGATACTTCTTTGTAGTTGAACAAAGATGAAGCGCCACTCTATCTGAGACATCTTCTTCTGAAATGCTCCACAATCTCTTTCTAGCTGCAGACTTTTCTATTGAAAAAAGAAGCTTGGAGAAAAGCAGAACAAGAACAGAGTCAAATCTGATTCTTAGGTACCTTATCTATCCTCCCATCATGGTGGTATAGAATATATTAAGCATATAGAGTTTTGTTATTCAAGCCTTTGTTGGTATAGCTCTTTGTGTTGCTTAGTAGAAATACCCAGTGCTTGTGGCCTTGGAATGGAGACAGATAAAATAACCCAAACACTTGTCCTTGAGCACCAGAATTTGGTAATAACAGATTGCAAAGTAAACAGTGATGTTTGCGTACATGTTGATAATATCAGGAAGGATACCACAAGTGTGAAAAGTAACAGTAAGATCAATCTAATAGTTTATCCAAGTATTCTAGAGGAAAGGGTGCTTTTATCTTTGAGTTATTTATTTGTTTCAAACGTTATTGACAATATTATATGTAATATAAAGTGAAGAGTGAGCTTGGTTGAGGCTCTTTTCCTGCAAGGGAGCATTTCATCTCTCTCTCTCTCCCTCTCCCTCTCTCTCTCTCTCCCCTCTCTCTCACCCCAAGGCAATCCATTTCATCTTGGCAACTTACATAATAGAAAACAAATGTAACTTGTAAAAATATAAAACAAATGTTTGTAAGTGAAATAAGAATAAAAATAAAACAAAATATTACTTTTATTATTTACCTTCCGCAGGATATTTTGGATTTCTTTTGCCAGCTCTGGAACTGAAATGATAAAAACACCAACAACTAGCAGTCCTCCAGGAAGCATTCTTGATACCTAAGCAAATCAAATGCAAACATATTATTACTATTACTATTGGCCTAACACTCTTGCTTTGAAAGAGGCAGTGATGCACCCATTCCTCAAGAGGCCATCCTTAAACCTGATGGTTTTTCATTATGGACCAATCTTTAACTTATTGAGAAGGTGAGCAGCCTGCACTTGAGGAGAACTGTGGAGGAAACAGATTATCTAGATGTGTTTCAGTCAGGTTTTAGGATGGGTTTGAATACTGAGATAGCCTTGATCACACTTGTTCTTGGCTTGTGGCAAAGCCAAGATGGTGTTATGCAACTATCCTTGTGCTCCTTGAACTCTCAGTGGCTTTTGATAGTCATAGTAGATGCTTAAGTAGTAATTTATAGCTAAACAGGTTTGCAAAGGTTCAGTTATTACTATGTCTCACAGCTGTCCAATGGATCTTCATGTCCTGGTCGTACCTCCTGCTCTGGAGTAGTGACTTGGTAGTTCCATTGCCAGCATCTACCTTCTAGGACACTGGTCCCCAACCTTTCTGGCTCCGTGGACTTGTGCTGGTGGCGGTTGCAAAGAGTGCATGGTTTTGTGCATGCACCCCTTGCGCAAATACAGCTTTGTGCACTCACCAACTGCTTGTGCAGTCCAGTTCCCAACGGGCTGCGGGCCAGCCCTGGGCCACAGACCAGGGGTTGGGGACCCCTGTTCTAAGGTGTACTTTATGCAACATCTGCTCCCTAACCTCAACATTTAGAGAGAAATATGGTTCTCACAATCTCTGCCCTTCTGCTGAGTAGAAACTAAAAAACAACAACAACCCAAAATGGAAATAATTCCAATAGTATAATCTTGTGAACCTAACAGAGGCATATGGCCACAGATTTCAGTCCTTTAGCTTTTCTCATTGCCTCATAGGAGACCAAGAAAACCACAGTTTATTAGAAGAATAAAATGATAATACCCATTTTAACTTTAAATATGCAGATATTCAGCGTTGGAATTAACCCCTTGATTAAAAAAGAAATCCAATGGTTTGAGAGCAGAACTCAGACTAACCAATCAGAAATCAGTTTGCCAAATTCAAATATAAGACCCTGGTCAGTCCCTTTTCCACTGTAAAGCGGCTTACTCTGCCTCTTAAGATGACAGCCATAGCTGACAGCAAAATATCAGCATACCAGAAAACTAGATCATGTCCATTCATCTCAAAAGCTCATCACTGTTTAAAATCCTTTCTACCTTCCCCAGATGGATATCGGCCTTATGTGTATATGAGAGGATATCTCATCCACTTGTGAGTGTCCCAGGCTACCTGGCAAGCAACAAAGCCATATTCAAGAATGCAACATGGCAGAGCAATCTGATTATATCTCATACAGCAGCACTTTTCGTGCGGCTGCTGATAAAAACAGGATTGCCAACATGATCGCCAACGTCCGATAACGAATATGGCACAAGAAGAAGAAGAAGATGAATGTTCCATGTTTAACTGTCCAAAAACAGCAGAAGGCAGCATTAACTTTAAAAAGAAAATCATTATGAAGCTGAGACAGGTTTACAAGAAAAGTACTTTTCTATGTCAAAGTAAGACAATTTTTATTACTTGTCTGGCATGTGCTGCTGTCCATTCTTCATCAATATTAGACAAGTTTGTATGGTGGTTTGCACTACTGTTACTTTCTTCCTCTTTTACAGGAGTTTGAATAGCCAGCAAAACATAGTCTCTTTGCTGGGTACACTGAAAAATAGAAAAGATAAAGTTGCTTACAGAACAAAAAACAGTCCATAGAGACCATTTAAAGGCACTTCTTTATACAATGGTGTCAACTGGACCTTCTTTAGCTTATATGCATTTCTAAGAATTCATTTATAGATTATCTGTGCAGTACATGTCATCAGAAACTTGAATCCAAATAAGAAATATAAGACTTAAAGCAAGTGTAAATAGCCACATAGATAAAATGACTAAAAACATTTCAAGTCCAGGGCTTCCAAAATACACAAATAATATTTTAATACTCTAGCTACCATTTGAAGCATTCAACAACATCAGTTCTGTTAACAATCACTAATAATCCAAGAAAACTATCCTAAAAATACATTAATGCAACAGATTGTGAAAAGAAGAATCAAAAGACGCTCTAACTATGCAGCCTATTTATTTTCTGTTTGTACAGTAAGGAAACCTCAATTTAAATCAGTGTTTCTCAACCTTGACAATTTTAAGGCATGTGGACTTCAACTCCCAGAATTCCACAGCCAGCAATGCTGGCTGTGGAATTCTGGGAGTTGAAGTCCACATGCCTTAAAATTGTCAAGGTTGAGAAACACTGGTTTAGATGATTCTTTTACATGACAATAGCTAAATTATTAACAGATACAGTGTTGAAATGATATCTAAATAAACATGTACAGAATTGTATAATTAATGAAATACACCAATAATAAAGATGTACATTGGTAATTGATGACATAACTGAAGTTGCATAGTATTTTCTTGTCAAACTGCAACAGAGGAAACATAGGTGAAAAAGTACAGCAGACTTACCTGCCCTATTAAAAGACCAGTAATAAGTCTTTTTGATTTAGCATTCAAGTCTGATAAATATTGTCCGACAGTTTCCTCCACGAAGTAGCTTCTTCCCATTATTACAAAGTCTCAATTGCCCAATCATAGAATGTGTAATAAAACTTTTATAAACGGGGCAGAAGAAGAGGCTCAGTAACCCTAGAAATTAAGGGAACAGACCTTAGATTTCTAATCTTAAAAACTCAACAAAGGAGAAATGCTACGTAGGGATTAGTATTATTGCACCTCATCGATTTTTTTTTTAAACTTAACTTTTCCATCTCCACCCTTGCAGCCTTCTTAATGCAGTTTCCTATACAGCAGCTGCAATCCAAATTACCTCTTTCGTTTTATTTCTTGTTTTACCGTAGTTGTCTTACTGTACAACTCCATCCAAAGTATCCACCAGATTCTTTCCTTTACTCAAGCACTGATGTGTCCTCCGTCCGTCATCTCTCCGCGCCAGTACTCGCCTTCCTCCAACAGGACGCACTCAGATGACGTAATCACGCACTTAATTGGACCCCCCCCAAAAATCCTTGCATTCCAAGCGTTTTCGGATTTTCTTATACAGTACTAATTCTTTTTCTTTCTTTTTGTCTCTTAGGTCAGAAAGCGCTGAAATAGCTGCTTCCTGCTTCTCCTGTGTCCTTTTAACTTTATATAAACATACGAAACCGCCCCTTCCAAATAAATTCCGCCGCATCCAAGATGGCGTAAGGCAAGAGGGCAAAAACGCTGGATGTATTTCCGGCGGCAGATGAGACATTTCCTTCCTTGGGATAAGAGAGCTATTTCTAATAGCTCGTCAACTGAGAGACTGTAGCTTAAGTTAGCGTTTCCCAACTTCATCAACTTTTAAGATGCATGGACTTCTAACTTTTAGAATCCAGCTGGGAGTTGAAGTCATTCATATCAATTACGGAAACTAAATCCTTCGACACGGCCCTCGTTGGTTTCAAATGCTGACATCCCCTCAATGCAAAAAAAAAATAATAAAAAAATTAGCCTTCCACATTTCCAAATTATGAATTTGGGTAAGCTGCTCCACGCGTCACTAAAGCGAAGCATCCCCATCCTATGCTACGTTCCACAGCAGCTAATTTCGACATCAATTGTAGGAATCTTAATTCCAAAGGTGTTTTTTTTCAGGAGGCAACTGGGCTTTCTTGTTTTTCTTTGAAGACGTTTCGCTTCTCATCCAAGAAGCTTCTTCAGCTCTGACTGGATGGTGGGGAATGGAAGGACTTATATTCCTTGCAGACCGCTGGTCATTTGCATTCTTTTAGAGCAGTGTTTCTCAACCTTGACAATTTTAAGGCATGTGGACTTCAACTCCCAGAATTCCACAGCCAGCATTGCTGGCTGTGGAATTCTGGGAGTTGAAGTCCACATGCCTTAAAATTGTCAAGGTTGAGAAACACTGTTTTAGAGTAATTGAGGTCATGTGGAGGTTTACCTATGTCCTCAGAGTCACCTGAGTAGTGCAAATGAGTGTGGAGTCTTCTTGGCTGCAGGATATTTTCTGCCCTATGTCCCTTTCACTGTTGAAGACAGGCGCAAGCAGTTGAGGGATGAATCTGCATTGTCTGCATCTCAAACTGAAGCGCAAATGGTTCCCGTAGTCTGCAATGTTTTCTGGAAATCCGTCCATACTCCCGCACCATTTGAAGGGTTTTCATCTCAAAGTGCATAGCTAACCTTTCCATTCCCCACCATCCAGTCAGAACTGAAGAAGCTTCTTGGATGAGAAGCGAAACGTCTTCAAAGAAAAACAAAGTCCAGTTGCCTCGTGAAAAAAGCACCTTTGGGACAACCATGACCTGGATGACCGAGAATCTCCATAGGCATGTAGTCCCAAAGGTGCTTTTTCACGAAGCAACTGGATTTTCTTGTTTTTCTTTGAAGACATTTGGCTTGCCTCGTGAAAAAGCACCTTTGGGATAACTATAACCTGGATGACTGGGAAGCTCCATAGACATAGACATGTAGGGATCCAAGCAGCTTGTTTCTAGCGACTGCTGCGCTTTGCGCGTGCGCCCTTCGGTCACGTGACGCGCTTTCCCAGCCTTCCTCTTCTACCCTTTCCGGGGGTGAAGACTCAAAAAAAAACCACGCACAAAAAAAAACGGAGGTAGAAGTGGAGAGGGAGGCATTTTTCTGCAGGCTGCCCAAGATGGCGGCGGTCCTGCAGCAGGTTTTGGAGCGCGCCGAATTAGTCAAGCTGCCCAAAGCCGTGCAGGGCAAGTTGGAGCGATTCCTCGCCGATCAACAGAGCGAGATCGACGGACTCCGCACTAGGCATGAGCGCTACAAGGTGGACAGCGGTGAGTGGGGTCGCGCTGCAGGGAAAAAAAAGCTGGGTCGGATGGGATGCGGCGGGCGCGGGCGGTCCATCTTTTCCTGCGTGAGCGTCGGGAAAAAAGTCGAAGGGGGGAATTGGGAGGATTCAGCCTGGCATCCTTTATTCTAGTGTGCTGGGCATGTCTACAAAGGGATGAAGCTAAAAGGGGAAAAACCAACTTGCTATTGTCTGTTGCATTGAATTTCCCTTTACCAGGAGCTGTGCTGGCTGCAGTGATGGATATTGTAGTCAGATACATTTGTATATAAAACATAGCACCTCATGGGGCCAAAGGCTACTTGAGCCAGGCTTCAATTTTTAACAGTAAGACGTAGATGCTGAGTTAGGATGTTGCCACTTTGATTGATCGTATTATACCAGATTTCAGCCAGCGTGGCTGTAGTTGTGTACAAACTTAGTCATATTAAGAGTTATTAAATTTTTTTACTAAGCCTTGTTGATATTGCCCCATCTACTTAATACTTTTAGATATCCATTTTCATAGTGAGAAACAACCTATGTGTCCCATCCTATGAAACAAACTTGGTGCCTTAAAGAGAAGAGTTAAAACATTGGTGTTCTGTTTTACCGTAGTTGCCATTTTCTTTCCTGTCCCTTCCGCCCCTCTTTTTATTGCATTGACCATAAGGTAATTGAAAGCGCTTGGGGGAAATCTTCAAAAGAAAAAGAAAAACCCGATCTATAATAAGTACAGTATTCTGTTTGTTGTGTATAGAGTTCTTGACAAAAACATTGTGTGATACCTATTAAAAATCAATATATTCTTTGTATATAGCATTTTTCTTTTTTGTAATCTGCCTAGAAAGTGAGTGGGCGGCCATATAAATCCTCCAAGTAACTAAATAAAAACTTTTCACCTGCTCAAAATATATGTGGTATTTTTAAAATAACATTGATTTGTTAAAAGCAAGGCCCTAGGTTGTATCCAGGGTAATCCATACATAAGATTAGATCCACTGGATAGGTATGGTTCCTTTATGTAAGTTCTACTTCTGAAAAAAAAATTAAGCTCTAAAGAATTTTCACACATTCCCAGTAATATTGCACATTATTATCTTCTGTTTAGAGCAGGGGAGAACTTGCAGGACTCCAGATGTTACTGAAATACAGGTTTCCCTTCTTATTATTGATTAAGGTGTACTGATTTAGATTTTTGAGTGTATCACCAACTTTCATTTAACTGAAAAATACCTACATCCAAAAAGTACAAATAACCACTATGAGCCATTAGTTTAATATTCAATATCCATTCTCAAAAGCTTTAAATTCTCAAAGATTTATACAGGTAGTTCTCGACTTACAATAGTTCATTTAGTGACCATTCAAAGTTACATCACTGAAAAAAGTGACTTATGACTTTTTCACACTTACAACCGTTTCAGCATCCTCAGTCATGTGATCAAAATTCAGACACTTGGCCATCGGTTTATATTTATGATGGTTGCAGTGTCCTGGGGTCATGTGATCACTTTTGCAACCTTCTTACAAGCAAAATCAATGGGGAAGCCAGATTCACTTTACTAATTCTGTGTTACTAACTTAACAACTGCAATGATTCACTTAACTACTGTGGCAAAAAGGTCATACAATGGAGCAAAATTCACTTAACAAATGTCTCACTTAGCAACATAAATTTTGGGCTCAACTGTCATAACCTGAGGACTACTTATATAGATGTGTTGGCTGCACTCATGCTTTCCCCCCATCAGAATTTTTTATAACTATGACTTGTCACACTTAACTCTAAACCCCAAACAAGTCAGATGTTTGGCTTGGCTGGGTATTATACTATACAATATCCATTATATTGCTTATATAAATATGAAGTTACCAAAGGTTGCTGTCTCTTTGATTATCTTAACAATTTTATTGAAATCGGTTTAGGAAGTAATCCTACACATACTATACTTACACAGATATCTAAACTTCCTTGATCATAATGTCAGGGGTGATGTGGATACAATTGGATTCTCGCAAACCTAGAGGAGGATTGTGTTCTGCCAACCTGAACTGTGAGGAAGAAATAGGGACAAATTTGGAGAAACAATTTAGATCAGGGGTCCCCAACCCCTGGTCCGTGGACCAGTACCGGGCTGCAGCATGCCAGCAACCGGTCCGCACAAACAAGCAAAGCCCCATCCGTGGGATGCAGGCAGGCACGTAACCAGTCCTGGTGCCCAAAAGGTTGGGGATGTCTGGTTTAGATATCCTAACTGGATATGGAGACATTAAAGCAAGAGAGAAAGTGGAACATGTAAAATTTATTTTTATCCCACCTTTATTATTTTTATGAATTAGTTAAGGTGGCAAGTACATCTAATATGTCTTCCTCTTCCTAGGCCAAAAGTCACCCAGCTGGTTTTCATGCCTAAGGCGGGACTAGAACTCATAGTCTCCTAGTTTCTAACCTGACGCCTTAGCCAATAGCCCAAAGGTGCAAAGGTTACATTTTTATTTATTTTCCTGCAAGGGATAATACAGTACTGAAGTATATTAATGGATGTTTTACAGAGCAACAATATTTTGAAGTAGAAAAACGATTGGCTCAGAGTCAGGAGAGGCTTGTTAATGAAACACAGGAATGTCAGAATCTCCGAGAAGAGCTCACCAAGCTTAGTAAGTATAACTTTGTTAAGTGGGTCACAAAATAATATTACTGTATTATTTATACTGACTGTATAAAATATTACTGTATTATTTATACTGACTGTATAAAATGTAAGACAAATATTGAAAAGTTTTGTTTTAGAAAATGAACAATGTGCTATTTCTTTATGATTCTAATCCTTTTTTATACCACTTACTGTTCCAAGATTTTAGGAGTGAAGACTGTAATTCTAAGTATTAAAGCTACTTTTCACAATAAATTCCCCTCAATAGGCCTATGTGAAGTCTCCTATATAAGAGGAATGTGACTTCCAGCTGGTGCAAAAGTTTAAAATTACACAAACCAGCAGTGAGGATTTTATAATGGAAAGTAACTTTTTTAGAATTATGTAGGTTGTCTGTGATTGAGGCATATTTGAAATGATTAGACAGCAGTTTTCTCATTTCAGTACTATAGATGTATAAGAATCTTAAGTCTGGGTATTTATTCCTTGGGATAGGAAATGTTATTATTTGGTCATGCTGTTGCTAATGAATGGTTTATTGTAATACAAACATGAAAGTAGCCTTCTTTTTGAACACTCTACAGATGAGCAATTGAAGAAGCTAAATGAGAAAAACAAAGAACTGGAAGGTGCTCAAGATCACAATGTGACCATACAGGTATGGGTGCTGTGTCAAGAAGCATTCAGAATTGGAATTTATAATTAGTGCCTATTTTGTATTTTTTTAATCCTGTTTTTATTTTTTTTAAATAACTCAAGGTAGTGTGCATACTTAATACTCTTCCCTTCTCCTATTTTTCCCACAACAACAACCCTATGAGGTGAGTTGGGCTGAGAAAGGGTGAATGGCCCAAAGTCTTCCAGCTGACTTTCATGCCTAAGGCAGGACTAGAACTTACAGTCTCCTGGTGTCTAGCCTGGTACATTAACCATTAGATTAGACTGGCCCTACCCACTGAAAATTGGTAAAGAGCAGTAGAAATTCAAGGCAACTTATCCAACCTTTAGTGTTCTACAGCCATACTATTTTTTCTTTGTTTTTGGAATATTGCCACTTTTATACAATTGTTAAATGGATAAATTATTTTATTTAAATAAATAAATGCAGCATTTTGCTGCATTTTCCAAAACTTTTAGTCATTTACCTATCTGATGAAATTGGTTTGGGATTAAATTATTTTCATGTAATCAAATTTTCTGGCTTTTTTTTTTTTAGCCAGCAAGAAATAAATAAATTGTAAAGTGTGAGGCTTGCTCTATAATCATTGACTTCAATTCATAAGACTATCGCCTTTATTCTATTGTTATTTTACCACACCCACTTATAGTAGAAATGGAGCCCAATATATTATCATAGTATAGCATAATGATGGAGGCATAGTATTACATAATGATGGAGGCACTGTACTTATGCTGGATGGATCTCAGTGTGATATGTGTGATCTTAGATCTGGGACAATTCCTAAAGATGCTGGTAGTTCTTCAAATAATTCAGGGGTGTCAAACTCGCAATGTCACGTGACATGTCACGACATATCATGACTTTTTTTCCATTGCCGGCAATGGCATGACACATCTGGCCTGCGGGCCGGCAGTTTGACACCCGTGAAATAATTGGTTTGAGAGCATAGATTAGAGAAATAGTCTTCAGAATTTTTAGTTGGACTAAGACACAACTCTATTATCTATTTTTGTAATCATTCTCTCATTCTCCACCTAAATTCTCATAATTATCAAACTTACTGGACATCAGCAATAATACTGAAGTTGTTTTTGTAGTAACTAGTGCAGTATTGGCATATCTTATGCCTCTCTAGAACCAGACAAGACTTTAAAACTCAAATCCAACCTGCCCAGTGCAGAAATTACTAGAAGTGTTGGGACAGATTCAGTTTCTGCTTCAGCAATGCTGAACTTGCCATTTTATGTTGTAGTTTGCATCACTAGCTGACAGCTTATTCAGTTAAGAATGGTTTCTAGATATCAAGTCTAAACTTAATTTCTGGTTATTTTGTTCTTTGGGTTCTGATTCTGCCCTAAGAAGCAACAGAGAATGAATCTATTCCTTCTTGTTTTCTTTTTGTTTTTAGAGTCAGCTCACCAGAGCAAAAGAAGAATTGGAAGCAGAGAAGAGAGATTTAGTCCGGACGAGTGAAAGAAGAGCTCAAGAACTAGAACATTTAAATGGTAAAAGGCTGTGTTGCAAGACTGCTTCAATCCTTCAGTGACTTAAAAAGAACATAGAGCACAGAGATTAAATTGACAGTAAGAATTTGTAAAGTTGGCAACCATTTAAGAAGTTTAATTCTTTTTTGAGCTAAACTTTAGAGACCAACCGAAATTGAACTTGAATGTTTACTGTAAATGTCAGGTGAAATAATATGGAATATTATTCAAACTATTACTGTGAAAGATATCAAGATGGTTGCATGGTAAAAAAAAAAATACAGCCAAAACCACAAACAAACATACTAGAAAACAATAGAAGAAGTTATAAATATCAAGAATTTTGCAGAGCTGCATAAACAAAAGTATTGAGGTTCACATAATTGCTATTCAGTTAAGTATTTAGTAGCAAAAGTAATTGCAATAAATATGATACCTTCCTAGAAATATCTGGAGTAGGTGAAAATGAGTTAGTGGAGATGTTAATAAGTCAACCTGGCATACTAGTATAAAAGAGGCAATACAGAAGCTGGACAAATGGACAAAACCTCTTCTATGCAAGGATGGTGTTAAATCTAGCAACCAGGATGGCAAAGAGTGAAGCAGAGAGTTAACTGTCTTTTTCCATGGCTGCAGTTGTTATCAGCAGTTTTACATGACCTCCTACAGCAGGCATGTCAAACTGTTGACTCGCGGGCCGAATGCATCATACTGAAACCGCGCCCACCCCATTGCCAGCAATGGGGAAAAATTCGCCCTATGTCGCGTGACGTCACGTGACGTCGCAAGTTTGACATGCCTGTCCTACAGGATGCTCTTATTGTTTACTGCCACCCCAATGTCTTCAATGATAACCTGAGATGATAGGTATTGCAGAAATCCAAGGAGTCATTTCCCCCTCCCACCCAGAAATGCTAATTTCTGCCAGAAAAAAAAAGTAACACGTCTAGAATTGATGTGACATACAAATTCTGTCAATAAATACACTGGGAATAAATCGTCAAAGAGAAGATTTCTTTCTTTGTTGTGCAGTAAACTGCTTACTGATTCTGTTGAAGGAAACACTCAAGAAGTTATTTTGATTGTTGAGAATGAGCAGTATGTGGGAAAGCAGTCAAGAGAGATTTTGCTTTGGAAGCCAGGGTAATAGATTATGCCTTGGTAGTTAAATTTCAGTGTCATCAGATGTATCATATACATCTAATGTTGTGAGACCTGGAAGGAGAACAGTAAAAAATGTGAAATGCCACCAAAGGCAACCAGCACATTGCAGTATATACCAGGGGTAGGCAACCTTGGCTCTTTTATGACTCGTGGACTTCAATTCCCAGAATTCCTGAGCCAGCCATGCTGGCTCAGGAATTCTGGGAGTTGAAGTCCACGAGTCATAAAAGAGCCAAGATTGCCTACCCCTGATATATACTGTATCAGGCTCAATTCAGAAAGTTGATTTTAACATCTGTTGTGTTAGCTCACTTTGGGCATTTTAACATCATTTTGACACATCTTATATGTGTTTTTTTTCTTTGCAGAGGATGTTAAACGTCTGAATGAGAAACTTACAGCAACAAACACTGCAAAGATAGAGCTTCAGTTAAAACTGGATGAGCTTCAGACATCAGCCCTTTCTGTAAAAGTAAGTATTGGGAAGTTGTGTGTGTTCAGCTGTAGACAGGAGGTTATCACAGATCTTCTAATATCTAATATCTTATTTCATTTATTCAACTATAAAGTTAGGTATATCTAAGACTCTATAATGATTCTCTCACAACTGAAGCATTTTATGTTATGAAAAATCGAGGATTTTTATGACATTTGCCTTTTTATTTAAAGCTAAAAAATGGCACTAATGTGATATTACCAGAGGGCATAGGTTTGAAATTTTGGGCCCTGGGTTTTTGCTTCATTCCTTTTGATTTGATTTTTTTTTTTTTACGTAGGCACGTTAACGTTTTCAGAAGCTTAAATTCCTGCTTTGCTTGTTCTTTTCATGTCCTCCACGCTGGGTCAGAATCATGCCACTAAATCTCAGTAGCTTGCTCTTAGAGAACAAAAGCTATGGAGAAGAGTGCCTGTAACCAGCATGAGGTAGATAGGCAAATTCAAAATTTAAAAAATGGATAATAAGTCACAGCAGGATTGTGTTTGAGTAGCTTATTTGAGTTATATACAGTACATACCTAAGTAATCCTCATTGATACATTCATAAATAGCCCAAAGAATTATTTAACCATAGTTTACTGAATTAGCTAAGCATCAGACATATCATAATATGTGTGAACCAAGCCATTGAGTTCAGTTGGATATCTTTCTGTGTAAAACGTACAAACTCTATTAAGAAACTGCATAGGCTTGATATGAAGTGCCCCCAAATCTATCTTGATAGAGCTTCTGTTCTGTATATTGTATATCTTTGAGCAACTTCTTTAGCACTTTTAAAAAGTGTGAAATAAATACATTTCATATACTTGAAAATTATATTTACAGCACCGTGAGCAGAGGTGGGAACAAGAAAAGGAGCTATTGCAGAATCAGAACGCTTGGCTGAATACTGAACTGAAGGCCAAAACAGATGAGCTTCTGGTCCTTGCTCGAGAAAAAGGAAGTGAAATATTGGAGCTCAAATGTGGCCTGGAGAACAAGAAAGAGGAGGTAGAGGAAATCAATTTTCAATCAATCAATATTACTATGGCGGATCAGGTGCTTAGACTTGTAGACCCCTTTTAAGGGATATCAATCAAAGTCACAACTGGAAATGTTTCTTGTACATAAAATATTCTAATTCATTATCATGTTCTAGCCTTCCAACTTGGAAAGCTCATAAATCTAAGAATGATTATTTATATTTATCTTGTACCCCTCCTAGGTTTCTAGACTGGATGAACAAGTCACTGGACTAAAACAGTCTAACAACAATCTACAAAAACACGTGGAGGATCTTTTGGAAAAATTAAAAGAGGTAAATTTAACTGCTTGGCCTTTAAACATTAAACCAGAGAGACAACTTTGCTTTCATTCATACTTTTCCTATAAAGGATCTTTTAAAGCTTACCACTCCCCCCCCCAAGAAACGATGTATATAGTTTCAGAGGTGAAGTGCTTTTAGTGGTTTATTATGCATATACAGGTAGTCCTTGCTTATTGACCACTTGTTCAGTAACTGAAATTACAACAGGGCTGAAAAAGGAGAATTAAGACCAGTCCTTGATATTGCACCCATCACAGCTCGTAATCATGTCATCACATTTCAGGCACTTGGCAGCTGGCACACATTTACAGTAGTTGCTGCATCCCCTGAGTCTCTTGATTGCCATTTGCAACCTTCCCAGCTGGCTTCCAAAGTCAATGGGGAAGCCAGCAGGAAATTGCGAGTTGTAATTATGTGATGGCTCACTTAATAACCACAGCTTGAATTAACATAAGTTGGCACAGCCATGTGATGCTTTCCTTTACAACTATATTGCTTAGTGATGGAGTTGCCAATTCCCGTTGTGGTCAGTAAGTGAAGATTATTTGTATTTTTGGAAAAATGCAGTGAAACGTATGGCGCGTTTAGATCATGTCTATCTAAATCAGTGGTTCTCAACCTGTGGGTCGGGACCCCATTTGGGGTCGATCGACCATTTCACGGGGGTCGCCAAGCAAGGCTGTCCGCCATTTTTTCCCCCTTTTCCGGCGGATGCCTTACCTCCCTTGGGCTGGGCCAGCTGGTGGTCGGCCTGCTCTGTCTCTGCCGCTTGCCAGCTATGCCTCGGCCGGCGCAGGGGGCGGAACCACGCATGCACGGCGCTCCCAGGCAGGGAAAGTCCTCGACTTACGACCGGTTGGGTAGTCCTCGACTTACGACCGGTTTAGTCCTCGACTTACGACCGGTTTAGTCCTCAACTTACGACCGGTTTAATCCTCGACTTACGACCGGTTGGGGTCACGGCATTAAAAAGGTTGAGAACCACTGATCTAAATACTATGGCATTTCGGAATACGTGGAAGCAACAGTTGGTGGAAAATTAGTTGAAAACTAAGTCATGTTACCAGTGTTAAAGACTTTATCCTTTATTCCATTTTAAAGCATTCAGAATTTTTAAAGTATTGAATTGTTTTATGAGTATAAGAATGTATCGGTTGTTTTATCTTTAATTGTTTAGAACTTTAGAGATTAAACATGTATGTTAATTTTTTTAGGCAAAAGAGCAACAAGCTAGTATGGAAGAGAGATTCCACAATGAACTAAATGCTCATATCAAGTTATCTAATTTATATAAGGTATGATTTTGCTATTTGTTCATGATTTCATCTTCTGTATTTAGAAGAGGAGGCATGTTATCAGTTTGGATCAGCAGTGGTATCAAATTGCACTAATTGCATTTGCCATTAGGTTGCTGATGGCCAGTGATCCCTCTGTTTTCCTGCTGTCCTCCACCCTCCCTGCCCAAAATAGAAAAAAAAACATAGGGGCTGATTAGTAACTGCTACCGTGGGGGGAAATCTCAATTCTAGTTGGTTATATTGGGAAACATGTCCTTTTAAATGGTATGTTTATTGCAATAAAACAGTTAATAGAGCCCCTGGGAATTATTTATTGGATAAGCTTTAAATTATATATGGGTCAAGCTATAAATTGACATAAATTGTGGTATTCGAATTACATAAACTCGGCCCATAAAACATGCTAAGCTAAAGGACAGATCATTTTACAGTTAATGTAATGTGTAAATTCTGCCTGCATGATACATTCGGCATGGAAGAAAAATTCTTGCTGATTCCAGTTCTGCTCCAAGTGATAGGGGCTTTGACACCATCTGGGGACTGGAGAGAAAGGAGTTAAACTCTATGTGAAATATCTGGTGTTACAGTTGTATTTTCCATGAGAATTTCCCTCTTTTTTCATTATTAAATTAATTATAGTTAACATGATAAATGTGAAGTGCCAATACTAATTACTTGATGAGCTTTACAATGGCCAGATTTATACTTAAGCCTGTTTTTAATTATAGCCATTGAATAAACTGCTATGGTCTAATTCACATAATATTAAGGTACAATGGGTGGACTTAAGAATCACACTCAACTGAAAGCAATATTATTTATCAGATGTTTGAATCCAGTGTTAGTTGCAGGCAGGATTTATTTTATTTGGTATAACTACTCTACAGTGTTTAGCTTTTGAGGTTCTTTGCAAAGTATGGTGTTAACTTGTACTAATTTTTAAAATTTGCAAGATTTTGCTTGCAAAAATTTACCTAAAATTGGTGCCAAAGTACGGTTAAAAATAATCACTTGTCAATACTGATGATTGTACAGTGTAAGATTAATCATGGGTAATGCTGAAAGGGGGACAGAATTTAGAAGAAGTATCTGAGCTTTTTAAGGTATTGTCCTTTCCAACATTCAAGAGAATGAGAAACATTAAAATGAGCATTGAATCTGATTGTGACTACAGTCACTTTGTCATATTGATAATTTGTGGACAGTGAGACACTTCCAGTCTTATGGATTATAGTTCCTAATAGGAAATGCAAAACATACCAGACAATCAAATACAACTGTCTTCTTTTGGTAAATTGTTCTGAGCTGAAGGATTGTGCCTTAATCTGTATCTACTTCGTGCAATAAATTGCCAAAGGCCCCCTTTTATAGTGTATAATTACCAGCATGATCTTGAATAATTCATGCCAAATGCCATAATGGCAAATATATTTGATTGCTACTACTAATTGCCAGGTCATAGATAACACTTCCATATCTGCTTTAGGTGGAAACACATGTCTGCTAAATATATTTTTTTTAAAAACAGACAGACATAGACTTTAATCTGGGGCTATGATTTTTATATTGTACAAATTCCACTTCATGTTCCCAGCAGTATCTTACAGGTTTCAACCTGTGTCCACTTCCATAGGCTTTAACCTTTAAAGAACTGCACATTTTTTCTTAGTAAATATGACTATCTCCTGGCTCAGTTACAATACATTGCATTTAGAGTGCTGCGGATGACTTGGAAGCAAAGAGTAATGAGTTGACCCAAGCTGTGGAGGAGCTGCACAAACTTCTCAAAGAGGCTGGTGAAGGTAAGGATTATATCGTTGGAGAATTTCGAATTTTGCTTGAGGCTTTATCACTTGTCCTTGCTGCTTTTTGCAATCTGCCAATTAACATTTGTTGAAAATCAAGTCTAGGCCGCAAGTTACTTTTAAGTATGCCAAAGAAGGACAATATGAAATAAGTCACTTTTTATATCTTGCCAAAATATGGCTTGTCAGAACGACTGTTACTGTTTAAAATGACAATAAAGCAACATTTTAAAAATTAGTGTTGGCTTAAAGTTCAGAAATTTTTTTCACTTCCCCCCCAAAAAAATCTATGGTTATAAAAAAAAAGCAAGACATAGTCACAAACATCATAAAATTCCTTTTCCATTAAAAAAACCCAACTATTTCAACTGTTCACCTTACTTTATTCTGTTTTTGGCTTGCTCGTTTTCAAAAGACATTTGCTGTTTTCATTGGAAAGAGGGAAGATACTGTTTGAACAATGCGAGTCCACATTTTTGGTCTTTCTTTTAGTTGACTACTAAAGAGGCTGTAGTAGTGGAATTATCTGCCTTATTGTCGTGAATTGCATGATCTTCCATCAAACATGCATGTGACTCTTGCTGTCAAATGTATTTTTCTGCCATTCTTAGCTAACAAAGAAACACAGGGTCGTTTGGCTGAGATGGAGCAAGCAAAGGCTGCGGTTGAAAAAGAACTGAAGGAAAAGATTAACAAATTGGAGAAAGAGTTGGACAACGCAAATGATCTGGTTTCAGCTACCAAGCGAAAAGGTCTGGTAACTTCTAGGGAAGGGGCAGTTTAAAATTTGGGACACTTAACATTACCGTTAACTGATTAACTGATTTCATTGCAGTAACTATGATTGTAGTACTAAAAATGAAATAGCTAAAAAATACTTTGAAAACAAATTACTGTCCTAGGTGTGATTTTTTTAAAATTACTGTCTTCCCCTTGTTATAACAGGAACATTTGTGAGCAATATTCATGGCCATTTTTGGTTTTGTTAGTGTATAAACTAATAATCTCAATTGGTAGTTTGCAAGAATTATATTAATTGAAACAGTGCAAGTGAACCTGACTTCTGAGTAAGGCTATGCAAAGATCTGGATTCAAGGGAAAGAGATGATTTGGATTGTACCATGAGCGCACACATACCTCCTTAAATCAAATGCAAATCACTCTTTCCTCTTCGAATCAAGGTTGCTGAATAGTTCTAATTAGTGGAGTCTGCACAGTTTCCTAAATGTCTTCATTCGAACTATAGTTTAAGATTGTTTCGTGAGTACCTGGGCTTCTTTTTGGACATAGGGGCTCTTCTTTCTAACTTCTATTGTGCAGCCAGGAGAAGTTCAAAAGGTTTTGGTTAATATAGTTTGCTATATAGTGTTGCCCAAGAGCTTCTAGTAGTTAATGTCAATCATGGGTAATCTTTTTGATACTCATCTTTGAAATTTCCTTAAATTAATCCTCATTAAACCTAACCAGCATTTGGAATGACCATACAAAGGCTTTGGAAATCTTTCCGGTGGCACGTTGGATAGAAAAAGGATTAGGCTCATTCCATGCAGCTGGTGTCGTTTGGGATGTCTGAGCACAATTAATATGGTAAAAATATGTGAGAGGCAGATTGTTTAATTAGATTGCTTATTACATTAATGGCCACCTTTTAAAAGTGTGCTGTGACCTTAATCTTTTCTAGGGGCCATACTTTCAGAGGATGAGCTGGCAGCTATGTCTCCTACAGCTGCTGCTGTTGCAAAAGTGGTCAAGCCTGGTATGAAATTAACTGAGGTAGGAATTAAATCGATGATATTTGTACTGTTTACAAGTTCATGTATTTGATGGTAACAACATTCCCAAGAATAGTGTTTAAACAGAGATTTTCTTTCAATGTCAACAAGGTGTATTTGGGATTATCCTCATCCCTGGCCATAATCCACATAGAAAAAGGAAGAAAATATATATAAACCTAGTGTTCTTTACTAAGAAATGTGTTTTTACTAATATTTAAAACTGGATTATAATTTACAGAAGTACTTCATTTTGGACAAATTATTTGTTACTGTTTTAGATTCTTTCTATCTATGTATAGCAGTGTTTCTCAACCTTGACAATTTTAAGGCATGTGGACTTCAACTCCCAGAATTCCACAGCCAGCATTGCTGGCTGTGGAATTCTGGGAGTTGAAGTCCACATGCCTTAAAATTGTCAAGGTTGAGAAACACTGATGTATAGGCTGTTAGGGAGGCTAACAAGTCCAGATTGATTATATAGGATGGTTAAAGCCTCTCAAACACATAAGTGAATGATACATTGGGGATAAAAATTTGGACAGGATTATTTCCTATTTTTTATTCATTTACTACAGCTTTACAATGCCTACGTAGAAGCTCAGGATCAGCTGCTTTTGGAAAAATTAGAGAATAAGAGGATCAATAAATATTTGGATGAAATAGTGCAGGAAGTGGAAGCCAAGGCACCCATTCTGAAGCGTCAGCGAGAAGAATATGAACGCTCCCAAAAGGCTGTAGCGAGTCTTTCTGCTAAACTTGAGCAAGCTATGAAGGTCAGTATGAAACTGAAGGGAAGTTCACACACAAAATATAACAACCTTTACGAAGGTGCTCTAGGATCCCATACTGTTTTTAAGCAATATACTATACATTGGCAATTCATCAACTTCTGATTTCAGACAAATATTTATGGAGGATTTATAGTATACATCGATCTAAGAAAATGATCACAGAAAACAGATTTGGGGGGATTAGACCTGTCCTTTGTGATAAAGAGAATGTTGCTTTCAGTGGATGGTAACAATTTAGATTTCATGTAGAGGTTTCTGATTTAAAAGTTTCATAAATAAGAATATGTACATCCATATAGATACAAATGCTAATATTGTTCATGACAAACTTGCTTTTTCAGTGGTAGACAGTATGTTTATGTTTATCTAAACAAACAGTGCAACAAATGGTGTTACCACTCATCAAGATTTGCTCTGTGTGCTTTCAGTGATTGTGTGGCTCAGTGCTGTTAGAAGACGCCTTAAAATTCTTCTGTAATTAGTTTGTCAAGAATGTGGCAAAAATTTGGAACAGATAATCAGTGTATAACCTAAATGATTTTTTTTCCAGATCCATCTACTTATGTTGTTTTGTTTTTCCTCCATGTTGATTACATAAACAGTGACCTATGTTGATAGGTTAGACCAGGGGTAGGCAACCTTGGCTCTTTTATGACTCGTGAACTTCAACTCCCAGAATTCCTGAGCCAGCATGGCTCAGCTTGGAAACCTCTCCCTTTCCCCTCAGCATGGCTGGCTCAGGAATTCTGGGAGTTGAAGTCCACGAGTCATAAAAGAGCCATGGTTGCCTACCCCTGGGTTAGACGGAACATACTCCTATTTTAGAGTCTTCTCAAACTCTGAGGGCATTTTCTTTAGTTGGCTACATTCTTGCTATCTATATTCACCTCCACAACGTGAAGAACCATTTTGTCTAACGCTCTATAACTGTAAAATGCTTTATGCATGCTGCTTTTCTCTTGGCATCCCACAAGCAATTTAAAATGTATCTTCTGAATTTGATTACTACTCTTATTTGAATCAGTCCATATATTTTATTAAGTTAAGGGGATGTTATTATTTTATATTAGCTGCTTTGAGATGATTTTGGTGAACATTCGTATAATATAGTAAAAAAAAGTAATGCTCATTTATTACAAAGAATAAACTTGTAAGCGATATTTGTCATAGCATACTGATTAGTAATAGTTGGGTTGACTGAGATGATATTATGAAGATAGAAATATAACCACTTTCCCTATTAGCTATACAGGAGTGTGAACAGTTTACTTCTTTATATATTTGAGCAACTGTTATCATTAGGAGCCATTATTTGGGAATAATGGAGAGATTTAATTTGCTTGTTCTAATCTATAATATAGCATTTACAGAATATGTTTAATTTTTTTCTTTTTTCTCTTTCTAAGAAAATCAGTTAAACCAGCAGTCCCCAACTTTTCCGGCTCTGGGGATTGCCAGCAGAGGGGGGGAAGGAGATATTGACACACATGCTGCACGTGCAAATGGAATTTGGCACACTCTTCCATCGCTTGTGTGGCCCGGTTCCCAATGGGCCGTAGACAGGGGGTTGTGGATCCCTGGGTTAAACTGACTGTCATAAACCTATTTATTGCCTAGTCTGATACAAGCATATATGTTAAGATCACATGAATCAATATTTTTCTTTTCTTTATTTTTTGCAAATATTAAAGATTTTCAAACGCATTGACCAATTTTCAGTTTTAGTCATGCTTAACTTTGGGTTACAGGAAATCCAGCGCTTACAAGAAGAGGCTGATAAAGCAAACAAGCATGTTTCTGTCTTTGAAAGAGAGAATCAGAGGTTTGAAATTCAGGTCAAAGATCTTTCACAACAGGTTAGTTCTCTAGACTATTTCTTGTTGAATCTCGTGATTTGAAAATGCAGGTAGTCCTTAACTTGCTACCCATCACTTAATTGAAGTTATAACAATACACACATCTATAAATGCTTTTTTTATTGTGAAATTATATCTGTAAACCTTTCATTCAGTAGTAAATGGGAACTGTTGAGCTCTTTAATACAAGCTTTGTATATAGTTCTACTCTCTGTTCTCTCCAGATGCCTTGTTAAAATAGACTTCCTATATTTCATAGGACGGGTCTTCAAACTTGGCCCTTTTATGACTTGTGAACTTCAACTTCAACTTCCAGAATTCCTCAGCCAGGCACATTCTGGGAGTTGAAGTCCACAAGTCATAAAAGGGCCAAGTTTGAAGACCCCTGCCATAGGAGGAGGGTGAAACACATAGATGAACCCCTTGACTGAGCCAACCTGCCAATGGAATAGAGTTCATCTAATACTTAACAACAAAAGAGGCTTGGAAAGGAGAAAGTAGACATGGAAAGAGAACGAAGCTTAGGAATGAAAAAAATCCTATTTTTTCTATCAGTTGATTCCTGACCTAAAGGGAAAATAACTGGAATAGTCAGATATTTGGTTATTCGAACTCAAGAATAAATAACCTATGGGCCATGTATAGCTCCTAGGCCTCCCATTAACCTTCAACCGCTAGAATTCCCATTGTCAAATTTTGATAGCAAAAATGACTGAATGTTGGTGTGATTTTGATCAGTTTGGAGATGGTTTTAAGGATGGATGTCAAAACCACTAAAAAAGAATGGAAGGTAGTTAGGATTTAATTATGCTAACTAAACATTCCTGAAACTTGAGTAACTCTAGAAATGGGTTTGTGGGATAACAGATGATACCCTGTAAATTTGAAAGAATGGAGCATATGTATTTATTTGATGGCAGATAGAGTTCTACAGGGTGAATAATCTATTTTTCTGTTTGAAGATAAGAGTATTATTGATGGAGCTTGAAGAAGCCCGAGGTAATCACGTCATCCGTGATGAAGAAGTCAGTTCTGCAGACATCAGCAGCTCTTCTGAAGTAATAAGTCAGCGCCTGGTTTCCTACCGAAACATTGAGGAACTTCAGCAGCAAAATCAACGCCTCTTAATAGCTCTTCGAGAGCTGGGAGAGGCAAAGGAGAAAGAAGAACTAGAAACCACTTCTACCAAGTACGTTTCAGCTTTGGCAATGAATTTGGAACACCAAGATTTGGTGTCTAGAATCAAGGTTTATTAACATTGCATTGGTGTTCAGGTAAAAATAATTTTATAAGAGCTGTCTAAATTAATCATGGTAAAATTTAGAATACATGTGAGTAACCCAATTTTCAGGATCTCTTCCATTCATGTAAAAAAAACGGTAGCTTCATCGTAAGTCTTACATGTTTTCTGTAACTTCTATACTCCATTTATTTATTTATTTATTTATTTAATTATTGAGAAGAAGCAGGGGTCTTGGTTGGCTTCTCAGATCAAGCTTCAGATGCATACTCACTGTTTCCTTCTTGTATCATAGCTGCAAACTTACACTTTTAGTTAAGTTTCAAAAAGATAGCATGAAGAAATATGGGCAGAAATGTTTGTTGAACATTTTCTCAATTTAGGTACTTCTCAGAAACTCTGTTCTGCCCATTTTATAAGCAAAAATCACAGTGTACTAGAGGAGATAGTTCATACCTCTTCTTTAAATTTAGAATTCTACTAGTGCAATTTTATTCCTGGTTTTTTTATCATTCCTCCATTTTGGCACCATAACTTCTATATTTTAACATAAATAACTTTTTCTTGCCATGACAGGATTTCTGAGCTCCAGAATCAACTTGGAGAAGCTATAATTGAGCTAGAAAAGCTGCGTGAGGCACGGCACCATCAAATGCAGCTTGTAGAGTCCATCGTTCGTCAGCGTGACATGTATCGGATTTTGCTGGCCCAAACTACTGGAGTTGCCATTCCATTGCAAGGTCAGAATTGGACAGGCTTTCTTTTATTGATGTTTTTCTGAACTGCAACATTGCTTTGGGGAAAAAAATCCTGTCTGGCCTTTTCATCATTAACAGCAGTCACAATGTAGATTTTCACTATGGGTTACCCTTACAGAATAAGTAGTACAGTGACCTAGCGATTAAGATGCTGGGCTTGTTGACTAGAAGCTAGACTCAAGCACCATGTGATGGGGTGAGTTCCTATTCTTGTTCCAGGTCCTGTCCATCTAGCACAGACATGTCAAACATAAGGCCCGGGGGCTGGATGCAGCCTGCGAAGTGGTTTCATGTGGCCCATGAAGCCATCCTGGAAACAGTGAGAGAACGGCCCCCGCTGCCTTGGCCCTGGCCCAGGCCGGCCAGGAGCCAATGTACAATTTTGTGGTGGCCATCTATGCTGAAATGCATTCAGTCTTAGCTCCACAAGGCCGTCTAGAAACAGCAAGGAACCAGCCCCTGCTGCATCGGCCCCGCCCCCTGGGTGCATGCTGGGGAGATGTCACCCTTTGTGAGGAATGAAGAAATGGACCATGCCTTGGTGTTTGCCCGGTCCCACCCCCTTCTGCCAGAGACCCTCAGATCTGTCCCACTCCTGCCCAGGCCCCCACAGGCACCCTTGACGCAAACAGTGTAGAGCTGGCCATGCCCACCCAGTAGGCCACACCCACTCCATCCATGCCCACCCAGTAGGCTGCACCCACCCTGGCCACACACCCCCGGCCCCCCAAGGGCAATCGCAATGCTGATGCGACCCTCAATGAAATTGAGTTTGACACCCCTGATCTAGCACTTTGAAAGCATAGAAATGAAAGTAGATAAATAGGTACCACATTGGTGGGAAGATAACAGTGTTCCCTGTGCCTCGGCATATAGTCATGCTGGCCACATGATCACGGAAGTGTCTTTAGAAAACGCTGGTTCTCTCAGCTAGGAAACAGAGATGAATACTGCCCCCTAGAGTCGGACACAACTGGACAGGGGAAACATTTATCTTTTTCTTTTCTTTTTTACCCTTACAGAAATAGAATAATAGAAATAATAATTGTTTATTTTTTAATTTGATTTCATTACTTTATTATTCTGAGAATTCTTAGAACTATAGTGCAAAAGAGAATCAAGAAAAGCTGATCTAACTTTATGATGTTATTTTTACGGGGTTTGTTTTACATGTTTGCATGAAAACAGGAAAGACAGAAAACAGACTTTGGCCTTTGATTTTAAGCAATCAGACAGACTTTGTTTTATATTTGTTTTTTGTTTATTTTTTGTTTAATGGTGTTGTTTAAGCCAGCGATCCCCAACCTTTTGGGCACCAGGGACTGGTTCCATGGAGAAAGGTTTTTCCCAAAGACAGGAGGGGGTGTGGTTTCATGTGCTGCCTGCATCTTTCAGATGGGGCTTTGCTTGTTTGCGGTAGCCCAGTTGCTAGTATGTTGCAGACCGGTGCCGGTCCATGGACCAGGGGTTGGGGACCCCTGGTTTAAGCTATTATACATGTAGCTAAGTACTAGAATCTAACTAATCTTGTAAAATGAAGCAGGTCTAACCTAATTAGCACATGGATGGGAATCACTAGGAAATAACAAAGCTGCAAGCTAGGTTGATCAAATTCCATAGGAAAGCAAAAGCAAATTATTTCTGTCTTTTTGCCAAGAAAATTACATATGTAATTGGACTTTAGGAAGCATTCCCCTTTTATTCTGTTGCATATTGTAATGGTGATAATTTCATCAAACTATGGAGCAGGTTGAATTTAGTCTTTTTAACTTTGAATGCCGGAGCTAATGAATACGTCACTACATATAACATTTATGTAGAGGTGCACAAGCCCATCAAAGATTGCTACCAAATGAATTTTAAATGTGACAGAAGGGATAAACTATGAAATACACGAGTAGAGAGTAACTACGTTAATTATATTTGATTCTCATTACATTTAGATATAAATAAATGAATCAAGATTTATTTTTTGTCTTGGCCTCCACCACTTTTTTTTTTAAATTGATGCTAGTATGTCTTTTGCCAACTAAAATGTTTGGCAAGCTCATGATCTGGCCCATGCATGAGACTGACAGCTAGCATGCTCAAGTGGTTTGATTCTTAGTCTAAAACAAGGGAGCTTGGGTTCAGTTCTTCAGCCAGTTATAAATCTCTTTAGATCACCTTGCCTCAGGATTTCTCTTGCCTGACTTCAGTGGGATGTTGTGAGTTCAGGACACTGAACTCCATACAATCTCCATGGAATTATTTTTTTTTGTATAATTTAGCTTCAAGCATCTTGCCTGAGGAACTGACATCAACCCCTAAACGCCTGTCAGGTTCCCTACCTGCTTCAACTCCAACTTCAGTCCCAGTGATCGAGTCAACTGAAGCAGCAGAAGCAAAGGCTGCCCTTAAACAGGTATGGGTTTTTGCCTTTCACATGCTCACAAAATCAGACATGCTTTTCTTCCGTCTAGCCTTCTGTTTACCCCTCTACGGTTTTGTTTATTTCACGCACTTGACAGCTGCAGGAATTTTTTGAGAACTATAAGAAAGAAAAGGCAGAGAATGACAAGCTGCTGAATGAACAAAATGAGAAGCTTCAAGAACAGGTTACTGACTTGAAGTCACAGAATACAAAGATTTCTACCCAGCTTGAATTTGCCTCTAAGCGGTAAGCCAAAATCAGCAACATTAAAAGAAGTCCCTTCACAATTGATTTAGCATGTTTCGCTACTAATGAGAAAATTCCAGTTATCAATTTGCATATTTCTTGGATAAAAGGTCTGATAATTGTGCATTTGAGCATCAATAGCACTAGCAGTAGACTTGTATACCCTTTCATAGTATTTCACACCCCTCTCTAAGCAGCTTACAGAGTCAACATATTGCCCCCAACAATTTGGTTTCTCATTTTACCAACCTCAGAAGGATAGAAGGCTGAGTCCCGTCAGAATCAAACTGCAGGCTGTGGGCAGAATCAACCTGCAAAACTGCATTCCAATCACTGCACCACCAAAGCATTATCTAAGCTTTGGAACTGGGAATGCCATATGATTGGTTTTTATTGTTTCCACACACCCCCCTCTCTATTATCTTTTTGGCTATACCTGCAGCAGCATGTTGGTGATGATGGTTAGTTTCAAGATACTGTTTTCAATATGAGATTGTATTTAACACACATGGATACACTGTGCCTAGTGAAAGGCCCAAACCCATACCAAATAAATGTATGTTTTCTGTTCCCCCTCATGGAGGGAACAATTTGGATGGAAGTGGGAAAGGCTGAACAGTTCTCATTTATAGGATAGAATGCAGTTCTCTATAATGTCTGTCTCACCTATTTTCAATAAAGAAAAGGGTGGTTGAAATTTAAACCATAAGGCAAAAACAGTATGCAGATCTGCTATTTCCAAATTTTGCTTAAAAAATATGCTAGTTCTGTGTCTGCACTAGTTAATAATCTTCATTTTCAGTGTTGTCTAGCTAAATTATTATTTTTTCCCTTGGAGTTTCTTTACAGTATTGTTATGTCGTATAATGGAGACATGATGGGAAAAGATAGCAATGGATCATCAAGTTTGGACCAAATAAATAAGAATTCCTTAGTCCTGCAGATTTTTATGCGTTTGCTGAAATAATAAATTACTGCATTTAATTTTAAGATGTGTTTACTTAGTACCTGTTGCATATTATCAAATTGCTTTTATCTGATTTTTGCTTTCATACATTAGCAAATTACTATAGGTGGTTCCCATATTATAGATATAATTCTGAAATAATTACTGGAATAAATACTGGGGGGGAAATTGTTCAAGACTTTAGGATGTTGTCTGTATCTGTTTGAATACGTCATTTCTGAATTCAGAGTGGCAGGCTACTTTTAAGTATTCTCAAACACTAAAGTGACCCTCATTCAAAATATTTTAATGAAGCTGGAATAGAATGTGTGGGTGCATGTGTGCGCGCCCCATTCCCTCGAACCCTCCTCTAGTCCCCCTCAAAAAAGAACACCTCAGGTTATCTGAATGAACTTGGAGATTCTCCAGTGGGTATGACTACAGAGGAGAAAAAAAAGAAATGGAAGAGGGATTGATTTATTTCATATATAAATACTTTATAAATAATTTAATAATTTTTATCATAATAAAACTACTCTGCTACTACTAGAATGGTTGAAACCATGAATAGAAAACATTCTCCATTATAACATTTTTAAATCATTAAAGGTGCCCATTTATTTATTTATAAAATGTATAGGCTGCCCATCTTACAGAATCTTCCCCCCCCCCAAAATTCTTACCCTTGTTTGCTCCCTGTACATTTTAATAAGACTTTTTGTTCTGATTTTCCCCTTTGCTTTTGTTACATCAATTTCAATGGAACAAAACCTTCCTGGTTTTCATCCTGGTGAAGTTATGAGATGTTGCAAGATAACGTAGAGGGATATCGGCGAGAGATCACATCACTGCATGAGAAAATTCAAAAGCTGTCAGCAACTACTCAGAAGCAGGAACAGATCATCAACACGATGACTCAAGAATTAAGAGGAGCCAATGAAAAATTAACGGTTGCAGAGGTGATTGTTACTGGCTATTTTTTACATTATTGTTTATTTTGTAATGGCAAAGACTTCTAATAAGCCTCTTTTAATTTTATCCCAATTTGGAGGACATGTTTTGTTTTGGCTATGGAGGAATCTAAGGATTGAAATACATTTTTTCTGCAGCAGACTTAATTGGATGGACCATCCAATTAATATCTGTGGCTTAGGGTGGAACTGTGGAGTTCCTGGTGCTCTCTGAGCTTGGTGGTTTGCTTACATTACCCAAGTAAGTAACATCATTAGTGATGTTGCTACTGTTTTGATCAATAATTTGGATCCAGTGCATAGACATTTGGCCCAAGAGATCCAGCTGCAAATCTCCTTTCTGCCATGAAAAGTCTTAAGAATATCTGAAAGGGCAACTTGTACACGTGCAATCTCAAAGTTGATGACATATGAAGTTTGTCTATACTTGCAGACTGCTCTCAAGTCTACATTGTAGTTGTCCCAAATGTTTTGAAAGGAATTCTCTTCGGAGCCAAAAGCCTTAACTGCTTTGTTTCCTTTTTAGACCTTGAAAATGTAACTCTTTGAACGTACCTTTAAACACAGATCGTTTTAATTATTCTAACTATTTTTAATATTTTTAAGTAATTGGTGTGGTTGTAGGTTTTCTTTGAAACAGCTTAAGAGTAAACAATATATATTCTTAAAAGTAAGAGTAATATAAGCCAAATTCGAATTTGGAAGTAATGTGAAATAAATATACAAGCATAATAAAATAGGCTTATCATTACTTTTCATTAAGCTGACATTCTTTGGAATATTGGCTTGTTTGTACAATGTGCTTATACATGCTGATTTGTTCCTACCTGGCTCTTTCTAAAGTTTCTGTAAGTCTGATTTGTTGGAAGAAAGCAAGATAGATTCCTTTAAAAATATCAGAGACAAATAACCAAGTGGAAGGTGTATAATAACTTCATGTGATGCCATACCCTTTCTAGAATCACATTTATCTGTTGTCTTCTACAGAATTGTTTACATCTTCCTACCATTATACCCCCCAAATTAGAAATAATAAAGGAACAGAACTAATTAATCATGAGTTGATTGATCCACTTTAACTTGATGTATTCAGATGTTGAACAGTGAATTTGGATTTAAAATACTACGTGGATTGAATTAATGTAAGATGAAATATCTCTTTCTAAGGTGAGAGCAGAGAATTTGAAAAAAGAAAAAGATATTTTAAAAATGGCCGAAGTTCGTTTGACTCAGCAAAAAGAATCTTTAATAGCAGAACATAGAGGACAAAATCTGCTCCTTACTAATCTGCAATCTATTCAGGTATGTTCAGTTGTATTGCATTATTTTTTTCTCCCTATTCTCCTCAAAAATGTTTCTTAACCTTGGTGACTTTCAAGACACTGGGAGTTCACATCCCAGAACTCTGGGAGTTGAAATCTACATATCTTAAAGTTGCTGTGATAGAGGAAACACTGTAAAGATATGGACCAAAAACCTGAAGCATCATTTGTCATAGTTCCGACATATACTTCGAGGCATTGTTTACCTTAAAGAATCTTTATTTGAGTAGCATAGCATCCGCACTAACACAGTCGAAGCCAAAAACTGGATTCCCCTCCCCTGAGCACATAGTATCAAAGCACAATTCCCTCCTCCAATTAACAGTCATAAATCACATTCTCCAATTAGTTTGAAATGCAGGCTCTCCCTCCAGTTCTCCAGCCCACCAATTCTTATCATCTCTTATTTCATTAACCTTGGTTCACACACTAAGTCCAGTATTATTATGTCTATCCAAACACTCGTGCACATTCCTCCCCCCCCAGCATCATCTAATTCTAAAAGTAAAACATAAGAAGAAAATCATTGCATCTCTAACTGTTGTCAAAGCAAAAACATCCAATGTTAGCAGCATTGAAATCATTAAGTTCTACATGCTACTGATCTGTAATGCTGTTATTGGTTATGTTTGGTAAATATGAGCAAGATTTGGCAGAAATACTACATATTAAAATGTATTTTACTTACCAGGTAATTTTGGAAAAGGGAGAGACAGAAACTCGACAGAGGCTCAATAATCAAATTGAGAAGTTGGAAAGAGAAATAGCCCAGCTGAAGAAAAAACTGGAAAATGAGGTGGAGCAAAGACACACACTTTCCAAAAATCAGGATGTAAGTATTAGAAACTGAAGGAATTTAGATGTTCATATGACTTTCTGAGCAGTCATTTTTAATAGGAAGCCATCTAGTCATTTATAATTCAAGATACTATAAATTCCTTATTTGGAAGTTTATTTAAGTTCTGGAGGACTGGTTTGGTTTCTTAAGAGTATACAGAATGGTAAAACAAAAAGCCAAAGATTCCTTACAGCTATTTTGGTTTTATTCAACAAAAGGAATATAATTTTTTTTAAAAAAATAATTAAATGAATTTAATTTGATGCAGACTTAAGTGAACACATTTAAAACATATTTCCATCACAATGCTGACGTAGGAACCTCTTGCTGAGAGGATGAGCAGGAGAAAGTCTGTTTATGGAATAGAAAAGATTAAAATAACTTTGCATTTGGAATTATCCCACTTTTGGGGGGATGGAGGCGTATTAGTGGATCTCCGACATGACTGTTTGAGTTCTGGCACAGGTAGTAGATATTTTGATCATCCCTGCCAGCAGTAGGATTTTTTTCCCTGCTCCCGCTTCTGTTCTATTTGTCATCTGGCATCATAGGTAAGACAGGATCATGCCAAGACACATTATGTACACTGTACTTGTGATGTTGCGTAGTGTGATCATCTTGTAAAAGGATTCATTGTATCTGAGCTAGTATATCTCTATTGACTTCCAGCCCTTTGTGGGCTGCTGTAGAATCATATGTTTTTCTCCTGCCTTTCAATTCCCTTTCCTTAAGAGGGCCAGGGATTTACAACAGCATTCTCTAGCCCAAGGTTTTATGCCAGTGGAAGACAAGATAATATTCTCTAGATGTTTTGAATTCTAAGTCTTGTAGTGCTTTTATATCAGTGGATGGATGCAGTGTTTTGTACCACACAAGTTATCACATGGGCAGAAAGAATTTCAACTCTTTTATATGTTGGAGTAAGAAGTTTTTAATATTTATTTAGCAATGAAAAGGTGACAAGTTTAAATGTTCTGTTTTGAGAGAAAAAGCCAAAACAATCTTGACATTTAAGTAAAGAGTGTGCTTTCAGCTATTTTCTCGGAAATTGAAGTGTGGTGCTTTGAAGTAAAGTACTATAATGTTCCTTCTCAGATTCACCTCTTGGATGCTAAAAGACAGTGTGAAACTGAAGTGAATCTTCATGCTAACACCAAAGAACTGCTGAAGAATGCTCAAAAGGAGATAGCAGCGTTAAAGCAGCAGCTCCACAATATGGAAGCTCAAATAGCTTCTCAGTCATTGCAGAGAGCTGCTGGCCAAGGTAAGGGTACCCAATGCGAATACGCGGGGAGAAGAACCTTAGCAGAATGAGCAGAATTCAGTGTGCCAGAAATATTTTGAAGAAGCTAAATATAAGGCTTGCATGATGCTGTTTTCTGAGGGATTTTTAATACATCTTCTAAATGGTGCAATTCAGATTTAATTTGTTTTAATGTTGGCCCCAAATGACAATTGGTGGAGTGTAAAGTCCTAAGCCAAGTATGTGCAAGCCATTCAAAGATAAGGAAAAATATACAGATATTCTTCACTTAACAATAGTAATTAGGACCAGAATTTTCATTGCCAAGTGACATGGTCCTAATGTGTGTTGTTTAACAATGGCAATTGCAGCTCTTGTGCAATTTGCTCATTAAGCAAATTGACATGGTTCATAAAGTGGTCCTCATTTGCAGCTGCCCACCAGCTTCCCCATTAACTTTCCTTGTAAGAAGCTGGCAAAAAAGGTTGCAAATGGCAATCACAGAACACTGCAAAGTAATTGTGAGCTGGGCCCCCAGTGCCTGAATTTTGATCATGTGACCATGGGGACCGGTCATAAGTCCCCGTCATTCAGCTCTGTTATAAATTTGAATGGTTGCTGAATGAGTGGTTGTTAAGTAGGGACCCCCTGTATACTGTTTTGTGGAGGTTGAAGATATTGCAGTAGGCAGAGCATTGTTGAACAGGCAAAGCTATAGCCTATGCAGTGGTAGATTGACATCTGCCAATTTTCCTGGTTTGCGGGGAGAGGGGGGAGTATCTTTGTTGGTTTACAAACTGCAAATCAGTTTTTGGCTTTGTATGATGAGTGAAATGGCTACAACTGATTTTATCTGTTTGCCAGCTTTAAAAGCCCTTACATTTCAAAACCTCCTTTGTTGATAGTAAGTCATTCTTCTTTTATGTTAAAAAAAACCCTGTGAATAAATATTGAAAGTTGTGAATCAGTTGAGAAAATATTATTTTTTTACTCAAAATGTACTACAGATGCGCTATAAATTCAGTTCATAAATCCTTATTTAATAATTGCTTCTAAAATTTTAGGCCAATCTAGTGTTGGAGAGGATGTGGATGATCTTTTAAGTCGATTGAGGCAATCTGATGACCAAATTAATGATTTGAAGGAGAGGCTAAAGACTGCCACAAGTAATGTGGAGCAATACCGTACGATGGTTGTGAGCCTTGAAGAGTCCCTTAACAAAGAAAAGCAGGTAATCTATTTTTAATATTATCCACTAAATATAATTCAGCTATGGAACTATGTTTTCATGATGAAATTCCACATGAAAATCTTTTCATTGGGACCTGTAACAAGACAAAAGTATTCCATTTAAGGTTCAAAAGACCACTTGGCACGTCAGTCTTGCTCCTGATTAACTACAATTATTTTTTGTCCCCTACATCTGATCCTAGACAGTTTTGGGAATAAATGGCTGTGACCAGGGTTGGTTCAGTTTTTATTAAGTTATTCCAGTATTCTTTTATGGAGAAGTATTTCTGAACAATTTCAGAATGTTGAAGCCAGATTGCCATCTAATGAAAGGTTTCCTGGTCATATCATCTATATTTTGTTTCAGTAATACTGAATGCCAGTTTGCTTTCAGATGAAATTCAGAACATTAGTCTTTGTTCTTTGCAAGCTTTAAGCTAGAACTAGCCAATCCTTGCTGGACCAGGACGTTTACTTAGTTTGGCATGAGGAAGAATGGAACGATCAAGTCTTTCAGTAGTTGGTTAATGTAAAGTAGCTGGTGGAACATCTGACACATGGATTGGGTTGGCATTTTTGGCTGTTTTTTCCCCTTGATTTGGAAGATGGATAGGGTTTCTTTATTTAACGGATTAAGCCAACTTTAGTCTTGAACCATGGTTCACATGTATTTTATCACCTCAGAATATCAAGTAACAGTTATTCATTGGTCAGAAAGGCTTTTGAAAATACAAAGCAAGCACTTGGGGAAGCTGGGTTTGCCCATCTGTACTGTAAAAAAAATGATATATCGAGAACACATATTTTTTCATACATCAAGACACTTTTTTATCCTTTCGTATTTCATTTGAAAACATAACAAACGGTAAAGAAAGACAGTCAGCTTGACTTTAAAGTGTGTTTCCAAAATGATCTGTATTTCTTTTGCTAAAGCAAAATACTTCCATTTTTTTAAGGCTCTGGATTAAATTAATTGTTTTGCTCTAAATTTTTGACTGGTTAATTGTTCTGTTTGGTTCTTTTCAACATTGTTTTTCAGAATGTAGTAGGCCATCTTGATAGCAATTAACAAATAAATAAGACGTGAATGTTTCGTGCCAAAATTGCTGTATGTCCTGTAAACTGGTTTAACTTCATTGGATGTAATCCCTTGTAAGATATATATGCTCTCTGAATGCCTGCTGTATTATATGCATTGACTAGGAAAAAATAAAAGATATAAGCTTTCATAAGGCGTGGCTGACTTCATCAGATGCTGTAATATGCCTAACGTTTATATTTCTCTTTCTATTTTTTGTTGATTGAGTCAGATGAATCAGTTGAAACAATATATTTTCAAAATGGGATAAGTGGTAATGCTGTGAGGGCATTGCCTTTTTCCAAATGTTTTATTTATATAGGTATTTGGCTTGTCTTTGGAACTTTAAAGCACGCTATTATTCCATTCATTTTTTTCAGACTTGTTTTATACTTGAAAAATATTCCTCGGGCTATGAGCAGACTAGCTGTTAAGTCAATTTGGACTACAGAATTGTCTTTAAGATACATATATTACACTTTCCATGCTGAAGAAACAAGCAATACAATTGCAATGATGCATGCCTCTTAATATACTCCTATCTTGATTTCATTTGCTGTGTAGGTGACTGAAGAGGTTCGGGCCACTGTTGAGGCTCGCTTGAAAGAGTCCTCAGAGTATCATTCCCAGCTAGAGAAGAAACTAATGGAGGCTGAGAAAGAAAAACAGGAGCTTCAAGATGAAAAACGTAAAGCCATAGAAAACATGGAACAACAGGTATAACAACATGATTCTTTTCTGCCTCAGACTTTCTTGTTATTGTACGTAACCAAAAAAGAAAAGTAGCACAGGAACAACATATAAGATCTTAAGTGTGCCTGTTTTGGATTATCATTTTTTTGTGTTCTTGTTGAAACATTTTGGTTTCAACAAAGTTTGCCACATAGTTCAAGGACTGGCTGATCATGTCCATGTTATTTTAGATGCTGAGAAGTTGCTCTGCTTTTATTTGTCATTCTGCACATATTGTATTATGTTCTTACAAAGAATTGCAGAAGAACTGAAAATTAAGCACTTTGTTGCTCGTCTAGCACAATTAAGATAAAACTGGAAATAATAATTTTTAACAATTTCAAATGTTCCTCCGAAAACATTTTCTTTAGAAATCATGTTACAAAATGCAACTGATTCTCTTCTTTGATGGAAAACTCTAATCCAGGGAAGCTTTCTGTCAGAAGAATGAGGGAAGTAAAATTTGGCCATTTTACTATCGCTGCAATTTCAGCTGGGAGATTTTGGAAGTTATGGAAATTTAGAATGGGAAGAATGATTTAATGCAGAATTGTTTCCCACACTGTTCTATCAGCATCAGCTGAATGCGGTTATTGGAATATAAATAGGTTAGCAATTGGAATCAAAATTCCTGAATATAGGAATTGTAGACATGGAATTGCAGGGTTAAAATACTGGATCCATACATTTGCTTCATCTGATATGATTCATTCATATTATGTTCTCTTTCTGAAATTTTCTCTGTCCACCACTCTATCTCTATTTCTCTTGGCAGAATCAGTATCTTTGTATCTCTGTCTCTGTCTTTGGGGGTCAAAGACTTTGCCTCTGGATTTTTGAGTATGTCTGGGATTGATATAGCTGGTTAAGGGTTAAGTAGCTTGGTAAAAGAACATCCAAAATAAAAAAAAAAGTTTTTAAAAGCTAGTCATGGTTTCTTTCTCTTGTTTGCTTTCCAGATTATCCATAATTAAAACATATAATTTTAATTTACTAATTAAAATTTGTGGCAGCAGAGAAAGGCTGCACAAAAGGATTTAGAGACCCAGATACTTTTTATCTGCAGTTTGTGTTCCTCTACTTTTTAGCTTATAGAAGAATAGAAAAATTCAGTCAGTGGTGGCTTCAGTCATTGTGTGTTCAAAGGTCTAAGGATTTATAGGAAAATTTGTATTTCTATGTCTGTTAAGAATATTGGATTTCCCTTTCCATCTGACTGCTTCTCCTGGAGCTTGATCTTTTACAGATCAGAAATCTGGTGTGAGAAAAGCCAAATTGAAGTATGCTGAAGGGTTAGCAAATGGTTGGTTGTAGATATGGAAAAGCATAAATGTCTCTTGATACACTTTTAGCCTGATAGTTTGCAGGCAGGCAAAATCTTAAAAGTTCTTAGATTCCTCTATAACTGCATTAAGAATGGGACTATCTTCAAGCAGAAATGTATTAAGGATATTTATTTAGTAAGGAGTTTTATTGTCTAAAGTGCTGCAAATACTTGACCTTAAGTCCAGGACAATTTTTTAAAATATGTTTTATTGGGTTTTTTTTTACATATCACCATCAATATTTGGTAAACAGTGTGTTGTCTGGGTTTGTATTTACAAATAATACCAATTAGTTTCCATAGTTCCATATTCCACATAGTAGCTTTCCTTGATTTTCTCTTCTTCCAATAATATTCTCTTTTATCAACCTTAAATTAGTACATTTCTTGATAATTTTAGAAGATAACAATTAAATATCTACAAATATCCTCCACCTCATTATTAAGCTTCTTTTCTAATTAATCATCTAGACCATCTTGTCATAGATCCTGTTTTTAGAGTTCTCATTTAAATTTATTTTCCCCACAATATTCAAAAGAAAACATTTTTACCAGTTAAAATTTTCTTAGAGTTAATTACACTTATATATCGAAGTCTTTTTCCTCATATGAACCATCCCAACACTTACATTTTTATATCTTGAAACAGAAAGAACAAAGGACAGAAATAATATACTGTCTAAAAAAAACATATCCGTCTTAAACTAGAATACATTTATAATCAATGTTTCATTTTTTAAGCATATTCAAGTCTTCAAAATCCATTATATTTAAGTATTTAGTACATTTTCCTCATATAAATCATCCCAAACGTTTTTATATTTCTCATATCATAGGCAAAAAATACTATATTGCTTAAGGAGTCAGGACATTTTTATCACTGTTATTTTATACCTAGGTCTATACTATTTTTTTTAGATAAGCATTTAAAAAAAATATATTGATCCTTGATGCTTTATTTGTAGCTTTCCGAGTTAAAGAAAAATCTCTCCAATATGAAGTCTGAACTTCAGGAAGCTCTCCAGAGAGCAAACACAGCCCTCAGCAATGAACAACAAGCTAAACGGGACTGCCAAGAGCAAGTAAGGTTCTAAAATGTTGGCACACATTTGCAGTTGAATTAAGTATTGGTTAAATTGGGTAGATCGATTAGAGTCGCTTTTGCATGTCAGTAATAAGTGTATATCAATTATGAAGAAGGCATTCTAACCCTGAAATTTTTCCCATTTCACAGATGTTTCAAAATTAAATGCTCTGTTATTGTTGCTGTTCTGTGATTTGGAAATATTTTTTTCTTTCTTGAGAGTCTAAAAGAGATTTAGTACATCATCTTTTATTACTACCCACAGATCCCTAATAAATCAACAGGGGGCTTTTTGGCCACCCATTATGTTTTCATACACATAATTCAACGGTGATATAATATGCATGGGGTGCGCATAGAACATTGGACTGCAACTTGTACATTAAGTTTCTGGGAGTATCCACCTATATATTATTTCTGTTTTGGTATTATTTGTTCTCTGCATACTTTTCTTGAATAATACTGAACCCCATTATTTTCTCCTAATGTAACATTTATGTCAAAAATTTTAGGGGAACATTCATGGTGAACTTGGTGTGACTCATGGTGATTTTGTTTTCTGCATAGATATATTTGTATTTCACTTAGCAAGTATAAAGCTCTTATTTAGGAAGCAACCATATCTATACAAATAAAAATGTAAATGTTTGTTTGTTCAAAATCTTAAATCTCCAAAAGTTCTTCACTGATTGCTTTGAAATTTTGACACAACGTTGCATTCGAATATGTGCGTGTTTTTATATACCTATATTATATAGATGTCACACCTGTGACAGGTAAAAACATGCTTTTTTTGAAAAACAGCGCCATCTGTTGGACGCTTTGAAATTGCCATTGAACATGCAATTCATTGAAACTCCCACGTCCACGTGCAACATTTCCAAAGCATCCAGCATGAGAAAAGTATTGCAGAAATGCAAACTTATTGTTTGGGATGAATGCACAATGGCGCATTGAGACTGAGCCACAGCAACGCGTGGCCGGGTACAGCTAGTGCAAAATAAATCATTGAATTTGTTACAAACTCTGAAGCAACGATCATTCTGGCTTCTTATAGGCAAAGATAGCTGCTGAAGCTCAAAGTAAATATGAACGGGAGCTGATGCTTCATTCTTCTGATGTTGAAGCTTTACAAGCTGTCAAGGAGCAAGTTGCAAAGAATTCCACAATAAAGCAGCAATTAGAGGAAGCAGCCCAAAAAGCAGAATCCACCTTGCGAGAGAGCAGAGCTTCATGGGAAGAGCGAGAAAGAGCATTAAAGGTACTGATTCTAATAATCTATGACAGGTTTTATGACTGTGCCTAGTCTTTGAATTCAGATTTATTTGTTTCAGCTTCTGGGATGATCAGTTTTGATCTTCTCTCTTAGGATGAAGCTTCTAAGCTTGCATCTCGCTGTGAAGACTTAGAGAAACAAAGCCAACTGTTGCACGAACAGCTGGAAACTCTGAGCAACAAGATGATGGCTTCAATGAAGGAAGGTGGGCCAGGAGCCCTGAATGTGTCTCTCAGTGAAGAAGGAAAATCACAAGAGCAAATGGTAGAAATTATCAGGTATTGTTGTGTTCAGTATGTTGATCTAATAAGTTTTGATTAATGCTTGCATGGTACCTGCATACATTTTGCAGTTCACTTTGCATGCAGTATGTGAGACATTTAACATGAAAATATATTAGGCCCGTGCTAGTAAACAAATAGGAGCACCATGATTGTCTGCACCTTCTTTGTCTTGAATTTTTACCCTATATGTTCTCTGCCCTATTTATCTACTGTGTTATAATAGAATAGAACAGAACAACAGAGTTGGAAGGGACCTTGGAGGTCTTCTAGTCCAACCCCCTGCTAAGGCAGGAACTCTATACCATTTCAGACAAATGATTGTCCAGTCTCTTCTTAAAAACTTCCAGTGTTGAATCATTCACGACTTCTGGAGGCAAGTTGTTCCACTGATTAATTGTTCTAACTGTCAGGAAAATTCTTCTTAGTCCTAGGTTGCATCTCTCCTTGATTAGTTTCTATCCATTGCTTCTTGTCCTGCCTTCAGGTGCTTTGGAGAATAGCTTGATTCCCTCTTTGTGGCAGCCCCTGAGATATTGGAATACTGCTATCATGTCCCCCCTCGTCTTTCTTCTCATTAAACTAAACATACCCAATTCCAGAAACCGTTCTTCATATGTTTTAACCTCCAGTCCCCTGACCATCTTTGTTGCTCTTCTCTCCACTTTTTTACTGGATGCAGTATTCCAAGTGTGGCCTTACTAAGGCATTATAAAGTGGTACTAACACTTCACATGATCCTGATTCTATCCCTCTGTTAATGCAGCCTAGAACTGTGTTGGCTTTTTTGGCAGCTGCTGATCATAGGGAACTATGTTTAAGAGATGAATCCAAGTTCCCACTCAAAATCTAGTTTTTATATCTTATTTGAGGTTTGACTATCTCATGTACATATATACTCACTGATGCAAGCTGCCCAGGACTGGGAACACAATCAGACTTTCATTCTTCATTCCAAAATAATGATGCCATATTCAGATCTAGAGTGCCAACTAAATCCCAGTTTTGGTGAATGACACGCCTGGCTTCCTTCTAGAGGTCTACATTTAAATTTCAATATTTTTATTTTAAATTGAAATATCTCAATGTTTTTAGGTTTGTGGACCAGAAAAACCATCAAGACTTATTTTGAAGAGCTATAAATTTAACTAGGATTTTTGTTTTTCCTATATCAGGTTTATCCGCAGAGAAAAGGAGATTGCAGAAACTCGATTTGAGGTGGCACAAGTAGAAAGCTTACGCTACCGCCAGCAGGTGGAACATTTAGAAAGAGAGCTGAATGAGCTGCAGCAAAGTCTGAATGCAGAGAGGGAGAAAGTACAAGTATGTATCCACACATTCCTTCTTATCGGTTTTTTTTTTTTATGATGGTTCTGAGCCAACCAACAAACATTACAACTTTTTGCAAGACCGCAGTTTTCAAGAAATATTGCTTTAATAAAATCTAGACCAGGGGTCTTCGAACTTGGTCCTTTTATGACTTGTGGACTTCAACTCCCAGAATTCCTCAGCCAGGCATGCTGGCTGAGGAATTCTGGGAGTTGAAGTCCACAAGTCATAAAAGGGCCAAGTTTGAAGACCCCTGGTCTAGACAATACCACTGACTTTGTTTAAGGGGATTCTCAGTTATCCCGGTCGTGGTTGTCCCAAAGGTGCTTTTTTTCAAGAGGCAACTGGACTTTCTTGTTTTTCTTGAAAGATGTTTCATTCTCATCCAAGAAGTTTCTTCAGCTCTGAAGAAACTTCTGGGATGAGAAGCAAAACGTGTTCAAAGAAAAACAAGGAAGTCCAGGTGCTGCCTCTTGAAAAAGCACCTTTGGGACTATCACTGACTTGTTTTCAGAAATGCTACTTTTGCTACATAAAAGAATTCCAGATTACGTGAACATGAAAAACTGAATTAATGGTTCTCTGAAAAATCGTGAGATTTGTCTAAGAAGGTGTATAATTGGGGCCAAGTTCTCTTGGAAGATGGTTTGTTTGTATAGAATAATGGTAAAACCCAAAGTGCCTGGTTGACATATAATAGTTGGATATGAACATGAGTACACAAATGTCCTAAAAGTTTTGTTAGTACATAAGATTCTGTAGCAGAAAATGCATGCTATATAAAGGAGAATATAGGAGGAGGAAGCAGCTCAGTCCTCTAGGCCTCATGGATCTTATTAAAATCTAAATTATATTTCATGTATGACCTCAGTTTGGGAGTTCATACATGTTTTACATATAGTTTAGTGTAAATACTTTGTGACATTAATAAGTAATCATTTCTCAAGGAAATTTAACAGTGAAAACAGAAAGCAAGTTCGGAATTTGCACATATATTTGAATTTGATTATTGCGTTGTATTGTAGGTGACTGCAAAAACAATTGCTCAACATGAAGAATTAATGAAGAAGACAGAGACCATGAATGTTTTGATAGAAACAAATAAGATATTAAGAGAAGAGAAAGAGAAATTGGAACAAGAACTTCAGCAAATGCAAGCAAAAGTTAGTATGAATTTTAAATTTGTCCTTGACGTCTCTAAAACCAATTCTCTAAATCGGCCCTTTGGTTACATTGTTATAAATCTGTGATTTTCATTCAGTTCAGAACTCTAAAAGAATATTGCACTATTGGTACTTCTTTTTTTTAAAAAAAACACTGTTTCGTTCTTCTAAATTTTACAGAATGAACAAGGTCCGCTTATTGATATGTGGAAAATTGGAAAATATAAAAACTCCTTTAAAACATATATCTGTCTACAATTACAACCCACAGTCTGTTTACCAACAAATGGCTCATATATTAAAAGATATGAGGCAACAAACTGTTTATTCACTCAAGCAAAAAACATGGTTGTATTTTGACTACATGGGGAAGCAATGCTCTGAGTAATTGTCTCCAATGATGATTTCAGGTACGTAAGCTGGAAGCTGATATCTTGCCTCTGCAAGAATCCAATGCTGAGCTCAGTGAGAAAAGTGGGATGCTTCAAGCAGAGAAAAAGTTGTTGGAAGAGGATGTCAAGCGATGGAAAACCCGGACTCAGGTGAGCTCCTTTTAGATTCTAGAGCAGTGGTTGCGAACCTTTTAGAGACTGAGTGCCCAAACTGCAACCCAAAACCCACTTACGTATCACCGGGTGTGGCCAAGGTAGGCGTGGTCACCTTGATGTTGCTCGTGGGGAGGGACACCTGTGGGGGCAGGGTTAGGGGAGATCCAGGGGTCTCTGGCAGGTGGGGCAGGAGGCTCGTCCTGTAGGGCAGCGGTTCTCAACCTATGGGTCGCGACCCCATTTGGTGTCGATCGACCATTTCACGGGGGTCACCAAGCAAGGCTGTCCGCCATTTTTTTTCCCCTTTTCCGGCGGGTGCCTTACCTCCCTTGGGCTGGGCCAGCTGGTGGTCGGCCTGCTCCGTCTCTGCCGCTTGCCAGCTATGCCTCGGCCAGCGCAGGGGGCGGAACCACGCATGCGCGGCGCTCCCAGGCAGGGAAAGTCCTCGACTTACGACCGGTTGGGTAGTCCTCGACTTATGACTGGTTTAGTCCTCGACCTACGACCGGTTTAGTCCTCGACTTACGACCGGTTGGGGTTGCGGCATTAAAAAGGTTGAGAACCACTGCTGTAGGGTAAGGCGAGGCAGGGCGGGGAGGCCATTGTCGCAGGGCAAGGCGAGGCAGGGGCCAGGGTGGCCGCTGCCTGACACCATCGGCCCCCACACACAGAGGCCAGCCAGCGCATGGGGGCCGACAGTGTCCGTCAGCAGCCACAGCCTGCAGGCCCCTCGACCGGCACACTCTGGGGCTCCGCAGTCCGCCACCAGCAGTTCAGAGAAGCCGCCTCTGAGCTGGACAGCCAGCCGACAGCTGAGGAGGCAATGCAATGGGTCGTGCCCGGGAAAAGGAGAGCATGCGAGGCCAGGAGGGATGGGACGGGAGGGGGAGGGAAACCAGCCGTGCTCGGATGCATCCGGCCACGTGGGACCTCGGTGAGTTAGTGGGCAGCTGATTGAAGAGGGACGGTTACCATCTCCGGGGCATGGCACGAGTGCCCACAGAGGGCTCTGAGTGCCGCCTCTGGCACGCATGCCATAGATTTGCCACCACTGTTCTAGAGCATGCATGACATCTCTATAGAATTAAAAACAATTCCTTTCTTAACAACGGTTGAAAACATAGGAAGAATGAGGCAACAAAAGAAAAAAGGAGATTAATAGTTACTGTCGAGAGTTGTGAGTCTGTATATATCCATGACACACATTTTGCTATATAGAAAAGAATGAAATTAAAAGAGAGAGCAATTAAGGTATGAAAACGCTTGAAGAATGAGATCAATAATAAAATGTGAAAAGTTTCATGGGAGAAGATTGCTTGAAAAAATAAGAATAAATAAATAAAACTAAAGTCATGAAAAAATAAATAAGTTAGTCTTTAAGCTTTCGTAAGACTTTTTCTTCTAAAGTATCAGTTATAAGTGGTGAAGAAGTAGCAGAATATATCTTGGTGGGGGTTTTTTGTCTGCGTGTGTGTGTGTGAGTGAGAGAGAGAGAGAGATGTAAATGGTGTCCTTTTCTCCAGCATCTTTGCCGCCTTTGTCCAAGCAGCAGTATCTCTTACTGATAGCCTATTTTTGAAATATAACAACAAACCTCACTGGGGAATGCAATAATCCATTTTAATAAGGTTAAATAAACCTTCTTACGTATCAAATTTGTACCCTAAGTCCCCAGAATCTCTGAATGTCTATTTATAGCATTGGTTCTTAGTATCTAGTTTGGAAGAAACCCGTTGGATATGATCATTATGATCCACATCAGTTTTGGTTTTACTTTTACATTCTTTCACTTTCTGCAATGCACAAGTAAAGTAAAACTATATCTGCCTTAAGTTTAAGATGGTTTAATGTTCTCTTCCAGCATTTATTAAGCCAACAAAAAGATGCAGATGTTGAAGAATATCGGAAGCTTCTTTCAGAGAAGGAGGTGAACAACAAACGCATTCAGCAGCTAAGTGAAGAAATAGGCAGACTTAAAGCAGAAATTGCAAGGTGATTTGTAAAGAACGTCTTGTGATCTGGGAAACTGGGATACTGTGAGATCTTTTCTGAAAACTAATATTTTGTATTCCTTTATATGAGCTCAAAACATGTTTACAAAACATTTTACTGATTTTAATCCATATATATATATATATATTTGTTAAATTTTTACTTGTGGGGAATTAGATGTCCTTGTTCCACTTGCCTAAGTGGTACTCTTGTACTGCATTTTTTTTTCTTAAATGCACTGCATCTTGCTTTCTTGATATTCCATGTTTGATCGTTTCCTCCTTCCTGCAATGCGGATAAAGCTGGATAATTTTATAGTAACTGAAAAGCTTTTGTAGTAGAACAAATGCTTTATATCCTAATTTCACTGCCCTGCATCTCCAATGATCTCAACTGGCAGGATGAGAAAAATCTTTGCCCAGCTCCCTAGATGATGTATATGGAGACATGGATCCAGAGTTTTCTTGACAGATTAGGATAGCATTTGGGCAGAATACTGTCACTGTATTTTTCATACTTTCCTGACCCACTACCCCAACACTCACTTTTCAGAAGTAGGGTATTAAATTTGGAATCAGGAGAAGAGGGACCAGGAAAGACCTTTGCAGTCTGAAATCAAATATTCTATTTAAATTGCTCAAATGGTGTTCATTTGTATTAAATTCTTTTTCAATTAATTTTAAGAACCAATGCATCACTGACAACAAATCAGAATCTGGTCCAGAGCCTCCGGGAAGATCTAACAAAAACAAAAACAGAAAAGGAAACCCTTCAAAAGGACTTGGAAATTAAAGTAGTAGACATCCAAGAGAAAGTCAAGACAATAACTCAAGTCAAGAAAATTGGACGCCGCTACAAGACTCAGTATGAAGAGCTGAAAGCACAGCATGATAAGGTAAGGCTCTTGCCATTCGTGGCCTATGAAAGTTGAGCAGCATAACTTTGAAGCTCCTGATAGTTTTCGGGTTTAAAGTCGTCTGATGAGGTCATACATCTGTCTAGCCTTCATGCTTCCTGTTAATGTCAGCGTAATTAAACTAATATTTAACTCTACATACTAAATCTAAAATTACCCTTGGAGAGAGAATCTGTACACTTAAGAGGTGTTCAACAACACTGAACATGGATGATACCTTTTTTGATTTCCTCAATATATTTTCCATGGTACTGAAGAGAAGCCACTTCTTTTGCTTTAGAGATGTGTTTCTTCTTTCCCATCTCCGAATCACTGTAACATTGATTGATTGTGCTGGATACCTTAGGGCAGTGGTGGCGAACCTATGGCATGCGTGCCAGAGGGGGCACTCAGAGCCTTCTCTGTGGGCACGCGTGTCATCGTCCCAGCCCCACCTCCCCCCACGGTCCCCTCCTCACCAGCAGCCCCCCCCCCGGAAGATGACTCGGCCCCAAGCACGGCCCGCACAGAGCAGCCAAGGACATGGCAGCTGGGCAGCAGGAACAAAACTCCGCCCTTGCATCCTGTTGTGTGCAGACAATGCTGCGGGGCGGGGACGGAGGGCATGGTTGCCATGGCACTGCTGGGCCGCCTGGGAGATCTGCAGCGGGCCATGGAGGCGGTGGGTGGCCCTGCGGGCAGGTGCGGTGGGGGGCAACGGGGGCGGTTTTGGGGCACTCGGTCTCTAAAAGGTTTGCCATCACTGCCTTAGGACCATAGCCAAACAAAACTTCCTTTTCCTCAACTCACAAACACTTACTCATCTTCTCAAATAACCAGTCTATGTGGAGGGCCTGAAATGCTCAATGACCTTCTGTAATGGCTAAATGGACTGCGTGCAATCAACTCCCATCACTTTTAAGCATGTGCTGTAATTCTGTTGAAAACTGTCTGTTTTTTTCTCAGAAAAACAAGAGAAGTAAAATATATGTATGTATGTGTTTATTTATGTGTATGTGTGTGTACATGTGTATGTGTGTCTGTTCATTTGCCTATCTCTCACATCCCAAATACTAAGGGAAGAAATATTTATTTAGCTACTTATTTATTAAATTTATATGCCCCCATCTCGCCATCCAAAGCAACTAAAAATATTAGCCTCTAGCTGCGAAACAAATCAAAAACTTGCCAATCCAGTTGAAGCTCTCTTGTTGCTCTGCATAGGCCTGCAGTGTTGAATTTCAACCCTACAGCCTTGGTGCAGAAGACAGGCCAGTGTGTAGGAGTTCTCTACGATGTGCTGTTGTAGAAGTTAGCAGCATGTATAAGACCAGATGTGGTTGTACAAACATTATTATTAATGATCTAAAATTGCAGATGGTTGCTGAGGCTTCCACACAGTCTTTTGCGGAGCAGCCAGAACAGCATGCGTCAGACAAAGAACATCAGGAGATGAAAGAGGCTCTAAACCAAGCTGAGGTCAAAATAAAAGCTTTAGAGGGGCAGATTGAAGTTCTTCAGAAGGTAAGAGAACTTTCAAGGGGAGTAGCTGTGTGGCTCTGATACCCTTACTAGCAAAACAGAAGTGGAGCATTGTCACTTGAAAACTGTAACTCTTAAGCATTTAAAGCTTAAGCCTCCACAAATAGTGATTCTGAGAATAAAATAGGAATTTCCCTCTGGGTACCTGAAGTCCTTTGGAGAAATTATATGATAGACAAAGGCTTTATAGCAGTGCCCCCCCCCAACCTTTTGGACACTAGGGACCGGTTCTGTGGAGAAAGATTTTTCCGTGGAGCAGAGGAGGCGTGGTTTTACATGCTGCTTGCACCTTGAGGATAGGGCTTCGCTTGTTTGCGTGGCCCCATTGCTGGTATGCCGCGAACCAGTGCGGTCCATGGACCGGGGGGTTGGGGACCCCTGCTTTATAGAATCCATTCATTGGTCTCCTACCATAGGGAAAAAATAATAATAGAAGCCTGATCAATAGCAAACTATAGCATGCTTTAAAAGTTCTTGTAGCAGGTTTATGTGAAGAATTCCTAGTATTTTACCAATCCATCAGCTATGGAAAGTTGCAGTGGCCTAATGTTTCCATGCCTGGGTTTCAATAGACTCTAGGAGAGAAGGACACTGAGGTAAAGAATCTTCAGGAGCAAGTATCCCAGCTGCAATCAGAGCTTTCCCGCCTTCAACAAGATCTACAGGAAAAAACAACACAGGAAGAACAACTCAGACAGCAAGTGACTGAAAAAGAGGAGAAAACTAAAAAGACACTTCTGGCTGCCAAGCAGAGGATTGCACAGCTGGCAGGTGAGTTGGCTTTAAGGGTTTTAAATTCTTGAAGAAATGCTGTTTTAAACTAGTGAGTTTGTAGAAGATTGACTATCTGATTTTGATTTAAATTAGCTTTTGGGAATTACTGTTGGCTTTTCAAGTGATTGTTGAACCTAAGTAGCACATGGGCTAACATGAAAGAAGAGTCTTTGTCAGATAATTCCTAATGCTAGTATTGATCACAGTTGCTATTTTCTTGGAAGAGGTTTAATAAGAACAGAGAAGGAAGGAGAACTAGAGAAAGGAGAGATTTTTGATACTTTTGTTTTTAGCTATCTTTTACGGATTGTTGTGAGCCACCTGGAATCATTATGTGAAGCCATATGTCCTATAAATAAATTTTCACATTAGTGGAGCCAATACTATAAGATTAGCTCTCTCTTCTATTGATAGGACAAGGCCAAGAGCTTCTTTTTTTTCCCCTTGGTAGGAAATGCATGCTCAATTTATGCTCACGCTTAGTTTTCTCAGAGGAGAGAAGCAGACTTGGCCATCTTTAGAATCCGGAGCCAATCCTTATGAAAAAGGAGGAAAGTAGAAAAGTTCTGCAAGAGGAAACAGAATCCTTAGAAGCTAGTGCTGGACCACTATAAAGAAGGAGGTATCCTCCTCCCTTTTGCCTTGTAAGAGAAGGCCTTCCCCAAAAAGTAGCTGGGACGACAGGAACACTACTATTCCCCTTACAGCCACAAAGAAATGGTGTCAGAATTGTGGAGACAAAGGGATAGGAGGGAAAGGGCAGAAGTTTGCAGCCAGGTGGTGCCATTATCAGTGCTCCTCCAAAATGATAGTCCAGTGGTTCCTACCTGGTATAGGGAAAGAGCAGGACAAGGACTTTAGTCCTAGAGCAAGGCTGTCCCAGAGGAAGCAGTTAAATAGCATCTTCAATGGCTTAGGAGAGGACCAGGATGCTGGATAGAACTAAGCTTGCCTACACAGAGCTTACTCTGTAGGGTATAGGAAAATCAGCTTGTTTGAACGGTGATGTTGGAGAATGCTTCTACACATTCCTTGGACAGCAAGTGCTGAGGCATATAATTCTTTCCTTCTTCCAAGGAAGAAGTTTGTAACGCTTATAAAACTGTCCGGTTCATATTTTGGCTAAGAGTTCTTCAAAAAAATGTATCTCTTCACTGAAATACTTTGGTAAGCACTATCAAAATGAAGTGATTGATTTTTCTCTTCTTTGATTCAGGGGCAAAAGATCAGCTGACTAAAGAAAATGAGGAATGGAAGCAAAAGAGTAGCACATTGGAGGAACAAAAGACAGAGTTAGAAGTTCGGATGAGTGCACTTAAATCACAATACGAAGGCCGGATTTGTCGTCTAGAGCGAGAACTCAGAGAGCAACAAGAGAGACATCATGAACAGCGAGATGAGCCTCCAGAATCTACTAGCAAGGTAGATGTTTTGTGGACATTTTTATGTTTTCTTTGCCTTTCATCCTCTGCATCAGTTTAATGAAAGAGATTGCCTAGACCAGGGGTAGTCAACCTTGGCTCTTTTATGACTCGTGGACTTCAACTCCCAGAATTCCTGAGCCAGCCATGCTGGCTCAGGAATTCTGGGAGTTGAAGTCCACGAGTCATAAAAGAGCCAAGGTTGACTACCCCTGGCCTAGACTAGCACTGATGATGTTACCTAGTTTGGGTAATGAAATGTCTGCAAGAAAACAGCCAAGCTCAAAGAGCACCAAGGACCCCTCACCTCAACCCTCAGCTACAAATATTCTCCTTTATTGGTAGATTGCCTTGGAGTCTGTTTCTCTAGACTCCTATCCCAAGGCAACCAGGAATAATTTAAGATGGGGAAAATCATCAGTTCTGTCCTGAATGACTAAAAATGATATGCAGGAGCCCATGCTTTATCCAGCTTGAGGATATGTGTGGGCAAACATCATCCATTTACCAACTGCCTACCTGATGAAATTGCAATAAAGGCTCAGGATAAGTACCACCCTATCCTGGAATATCTATTGATTGTAAGCAATTTCAAGATTTTAAAAATAGGTAGCAGTATTCAAATATATTAAATGAATAACTTAACTACAAATATATTTGTGGTTATCTTTTGCCTCCTCTGGCTTAAACTAATTCTTATCATTAGGCTCCAGAGCAGCAAAGGCAGATCACTCTCAAATCAACTCAAGCTGCAGGTGACCGAGGAATGTGAGTTTTTAATTTTTTTCCCTATTATACTTTTTGAACCTTCTTAAACTTATTTTAGAAGCAAAGCATAGCTCATTTTGTCTCCTTTCTTCTTTAGTTTTCCTCTTTCGTAAGAATGAAAGTTGCTAAGTTTTTAATGATAGTGAAAATAAAGACCACCAAATGGATATTTCTAAACCTTTTTCCTTTGGAAAGGACACATTCCATAGCGGAAATAATTAAGGATAGATTAAAAAAAACTTTTAAGTTATAAGACCGGTAGACAAATCTATGATGCAGCTACAATTGAAATATCATAAAGTAGGGGAGTCCACAGGATCAGTAAAAAGATGTTCAAGATGGTCACCACCATGAAATCAAGCCTACAATTTGAATTTTTTGCTCCTCTCCCTGATTCCACCCATTCCCCACAACACTTGTGCCATGAAGAATTATGTTCAGCTTGCCTTCACAAGGATCTTGAGCTGAGAAACATGTATTAAAACAGGGGTGTCAAACTGCCGGCCCACAGGCCGGTTTCATCATACTGGAGCCGCGCACCCACCCCATTGCCGGCAATGGCGAAAAAGCTCCAATATGTCACGCGACATCATGTGACGTCGCGAGTTTGACATGCCTGTATTAAAAGATGTCCACAACTGTCAAGGAGCTAGGGTTCTTTCTCTTTGAGGGAAGATCTCTACATTTTAATCTTTTTTTTAATTTATTTTTTGGTTGGGTTGGTTGGTTTTTCCTTTACTAAAGAGAAGCTGCATTGTAATCATGATTACATGCTTAAAACATCCACCAACATACCATTTTGGATTATTTCTAGAGCTAGTGCTTCAGATCCACCAACAGCCAACATCAAGCCAACTCCTGTTGTGTCTGCCCCAAGCAAAGTGACAGCTGCTGCCATACCCGGGAACAAGCCCACCCCAAGGGCTAGCATCCGTCCAATGGTTACACCTGCTACAGTCACCAATCCTACAACTACTCCAACAGCCACCGTTATGCCAACAACACAAGTGGAGACTCAGGAAGGTAATTTCTGATTGAAACATACTGAATTAAAAATAAATGTAAAGACATATTAAGCAAATACTTACTTATAAATAGGTAAGCATGTAGGTAAGTTTTTTTGAACCTCTAGAAAACTGGATCAGAGTCAAAAGGTTGACCCATCTGCTAGTATACAGCATTATGTAAAGCCCCTTAATTACTTAAAAGAAAGAAAATGTATATTCAGCTTGAGATTGAGAAAATCACAGATGGAGTGAAAGGTTATAACATCCCCCATTGTAACACTTGGGATGTCCCTAATTCAAGGATTTTATGCAGCCTGAATCTTCTCATTAAACTCTAAAGATCTCTGTGATAGTATCTTGTAAATTAGAAATTTTTGAGCATTGTTGCAAAAATCTACTTAAAAGTGTGAAAAGATGAGAAATGGAACTTGGGGGGGAAATTATTTGGTGGGATGTAATCTGAACTCATTTTAATGGTGGAAAAGATAGCAATTTGTAGTATTTGTAGTATTTGTTTACTCTAGGTTGTTCTGTTCCTTGTTGGTGAAAATAGCATCCATCTTAAAATTGCAAGAGACGCTTGTCTCAATATCTAAATGCCATACTATATTAACATGAATCATATTTCAGTGTAACAGTTACCTGAAGATAGAAAACATAAATATGGATTAATTTGACTGTGTCAGCAGCAACATCACTGTTTTTGTTTTTTTAAGGAAGTGAGATGACATAACTTCTAGAAATATTTTCCCGCATTCTGAGCTGAGATTCCAGCTCTCACCTTAAACATTAAAACGATGTGTGAAACTGACCCGTGTCCTAACTTCATTTCAGCCATGCAGTCAGAAGGACCAGTTGAACACGTTCCAGTCTTTGGAAGCACAAGCGGGTCTGTGCGCTCCACGAGCCCCAATGTGCAGACCTCTCTTTCCCAGCCCATCTTGACAGTTCCGCAACAGAGTCAGGCCACAGCTTTTGTACAGCCTACTCAACAGAGTCATCCTCAGATCGAACCAGCTGCCCAAGAGCTGTCCCCAGCCATCATGGAGGTGGTGCAGAGCTCCCAGATGGAAAGACCTTCTACGTCAACAGCAGTGTTTGGCACAGGTTGGATTTCTGGAAACCACCACATCCACCTTCTTCATTCAGTCATCTAGACCAGGGGTAGGCAACCTTGGCTCTTTTATGACTCGTGGACTTCAACTCCCAGAATTCCTGAGCCAGCCATGCTGGCTCAGGAATTCTGGGAGTTGAAGTCCACGAGTCATAAAAGAGCCAAGGTTGCCTACCCCTGGTCTAGACTCAGTTCTCAAATTTTCAGGGAAAAAAACTCACTTTGGCTGGGAGTTGAAACCTACCTAGATTGTACCCAGATTGGGAAAGAGTGTGTGATGTAAATGTTGACGATGCAATTTAAAATTAATTAAAAACCAGCATTTTGGAAGCACTGATTATAAGCAACCAAGCTGTCTGTAAGGACTCATCTCAGCTAACCACCCAAGAAAGCAGAACTCTTGAAACAGGCATTGTCTCAAAAGGATACTTTTATTAGGGGCTAGTGACAGTAGGAAAGTCAAGGCGAGATCTGGGGAAAATCCCGCTCCTCCTCCCACCAAAATCATAATGTCCATTTGAAATCCAGCACAAGTTGGCGTGCATCTCAAGGTCTTCTCCGGTTTCCTTTTCTCCATAACTGTCTCCCTGATAAGGGAGGCACTTTCTTCTCTCATTTGGATAGAGGTGGGAGAGGAAAAGTAGAAAGTGAAAGTTCTCCCAAGCAACAGTAAATCCCCCCCCCCAGCAGAATGGCAGGCCCCAAATAAGAATGCATATGCAGAGAAACAAGAAGAGTTTGGGGATATGACATTGTCCATCGAAAGAAGAATTCCATAGCCACTGTTTATTTCTTTTTCTTAGATCTTTAATGTAATGTGTTTGACTAAAGGAAAACATTTCCCTTTTAGTTTCAGCTACTCCCAGCTCGTCTCTGCCCAAACGAGCACGAGAGGAAGAAGAGGAGAATGCCGTCGAAAACTCGGAACAGATTCCCGAGGAAATGGTTGATCTGCCTCTTGCAAAGAAACTGAGAACTTTGCAAAGAGTTGGGCCAGAGGTTTGTAAGGGGAACTGTGGGATTATGAGCATCTCAAGAAAAAAAACCCAACAACAATGCAGCCTTAGATATTGGCTTTCAACCGTTTTGAACATCATCCTGTATTACAGAGGTCCCCAACCTTTTGGGCACCAGGAACCGGTTACGTGGAGACAGGTTTTTCCGTGGACCAGAGGGGGCTTGGCTTTGGGTGCTGCCTGCCTCCTGTGGATGGGGTTTTCCCCATGCTGGCATGCCACGGCCCCGTACTGGTCCACAGCCCGGGGGTTGGGGACCCCTGCTGAATTAGTTGCAGGGTCCCAGGGTCATGTGATCTCCTTTTGCGACCTGACAGGCAAAGTCAGTGGAGAAGCCAGATTCACTTAACAACCATGTTAGTAACTTAACAGCTGCAGTGATTCACTTAACAACCGTGACAAGAATGGTCATAAAATGGGGCAGAACTCACTTAACAATTGTTTTGCTTAAGCAACAGAAATTTTGGACTCAGTTGTCATAAGTCAAGAAACTCCCTGTACCATGTTTCTCATTAAAATTGTCTTATATATTCGTTTGTCAGATATCAAATGTCAACTTATAAAGTGATTGCAGATTTAAGTGAGTCTGTATACAACCAGTTATCAATAATTATAAACATGTTCAGTTTTAACAACTGCCCATGGAGGCTGTTAGAACTTAAAGGTTTGACTTTGGTATGCGTGGATCAGTAACAACATTACTAAGATTTGCAAATTATTACAGCTACCCATACCATCCTCGCCCATACCATCACTCCCACCAGTCGCACTACCCCACCCCATTGTCGGGACGAACGACGGGGACATTTGTTGCTGCCACTCCCTGCCCCACCTTCCATTTGCCTCAGCCCCCCCCCCCTGAACTGAACCAACATCCAGGAGGACTGTTTCTTCCCCCTGTCCGGGCCCTTCTGCTGTGGGATTCTGGACTCTGGACTCTGGACTCAGTGAATAATCTGGGATGTACCTCAGGTCAGAGCTGCTGGCCCTGCGCGATTCCCCCCTCGCGCAGGTATGGCCCAATTTGACCTTAGGGGCCTGCCTCGATGACGGGGTATGGAGCCCCGAGAGGTGGTGTGCAGCCAAAGAAACGAGAGATCTAAGGAAGTTGAAGTTGAGGGT
>NW_015386516.1:393549-394556 GCF_001527695.2 Protobothrops mucrosquamatus | reverse complement strand
CGCCTGATTCACCAGTTGCGGCCTTTTCTGGACCGGGACGCCTTGCGCACAGTCACTCATGCTCTGGTCACCTCCCGCCTGGACTACTGTAATGCTCTCTACATGGGGCTTCCCTTGAGGAGCACCCGGAGGCTCCAGCTAGTCCAAAATGCGGCCGCGCGGGCGGTGTTGGGAGGGACTCATCGCTCCCACGTAACACTGCTGCTGCGCGAGCTGCATTGGCTGCCGGTGGCCTTCCGGGTGCGCTTCAAGGTGCTGACTATCATCTTTAAGGCGCTCCATGGCAGCGGACCAGGATACCTTCGAGACCGCCTTCTGCCACAGATTACCTCCCATCAGCCAGTACGCTCCCACAGGGTGGGTCTCCTCAGGGTGCCGTCGGCCAGACAGTGCCGTCTGGCGACCCCAAGGGGGAGGGCCTTCTCTGTGGGAGCTCCCACCCTCTGGAATGAGCTTCCCCCAGAGATCAGGGTGATCCCTGATCTCCCTTCCTTCCACCGCGCCCTCAAGACATGGCTATTCCAACAAGCGGGACTGGCCTAGGGTAATTTTTAAGAGGGGTTTTAGAGGGGGTTTTAATCATATTTTAATCAGACAATTTAAATATTTCATTTTAATTAATTTTAATTTTGTGATTGTTATCGGTGTTTTTAATTGATTGTCAGCCGCCCTGAGTCCGCAAGGAGAAGGGCGGGATATAAATTCGAATAATAAATAAATAAATAAATAAATAAATAAGAGTGATGTTTTGGTTGCTCAATTTCGGGATATGGAATTTGCGATTCGGATCCGTGGATTGGCTGAGGACCCAAAAGAGAATTTAAGAGAATTAATTCCGGAGGCATTTATGGATGCCCTGGCTTGTGGGCGAGAAATTCATGATGAAATAGAACGTGTTTTCAGGGTAAATTCTTGGGTTGCACGCCAGAAGAATTTGCCAAGAGACGTGGTGGTCTATTTTACAAGAAAAGCGAGAAGAAATGAAATAATGCAGCTCTTTTATCAAC
>NW_015386516.1:345804-392445 GCF_001527695.2 Protobothrops mucrosquamatus | reverse complement strand
AGGGTGAATTTTAAATAGGGATAATTTTTAATGATTTTAATAAGAGACACAGCTACAAATATTTGGTTTTTAATTGGCTTTTATTGGGGAAATGTACTATGTTGTTTTAATATGCTGTGAGCCGCCCTGAGTCCCGTGGGGAGAAGGGCGGCATATAAGTCTTAAAAATAAATAAATAAATAAATAAATAAATAAATAAGTCATGCCTACTAATTTAGACTTCCTGTATCTTATTTCTATGAGTTTGTGCAAATGTTCCATCCTTTCTTTCTCCGAGGAAGCTTTTCTTTGCATTGCTATCTTCCTGGCATGCATACCTGATTTCTTACTACCTTCCTGCTTAAACTAGCAGTTATATAGCTCCACTCAGTGATTAGGAGGGACTAGGAGGTCTTTGCAGTCGTTAATTCCACTTAAATAGATGTCAATTCAGGGGATGTCCTCTGAAGACAGATGTTCTGAAAGGGTTGATGACATGACTTCAGGGTGCTTCGCATTTTGAGTCATGTTAATTCTTAAAGTTTCACACAATAGTTTTCATTTAACATATAGGGTTCAAAATCAAGGAACCACACTAGTGTCCATGGGGAGAAGAGGACAAGGGAAGGGGGTCAGCCGTGTTGCAGTGGAAGCCCCACCCCTTTCCTACCTCCACTGTGATGTCACATTCAAAAGGGGCAGAGTTTGTAATGCAGAGTCCCATTTATTACTAGCTTGTTGCTCAAAATCAAAGCATGGCTTCTTCCTTGGGGCAGATTAAAGCTTAGCATTATAAACCCCAGTTTCCTATTTGCTACAGCCTTTAAAACTGAGCTAGCGAAGGTTTTAGCCCCACGAAGAACTTTCTTTCATTTGTATCCAGTTTTGTGAAAGAGGGGAAAAAAGAAAGTTGTGAGGATGGTTGTTAATAGCATTTGTTTTAATTCCGCTGACCATTATTGTCGTCCTCTTTATTTGAAGGGTGTCACGCAGGGCGAGTATACACCTATGGAGGATAGCGAGGAAACTTCTCAGTCCCTCCCTATAGACCTTGGACCTCTTCAATCAGATCAGCAGAATACAACCTCATCCCAAGAGTGTCAGGGCAAGAGAGATGATGTCATTGTCATTGACAGTGATGATGAAGAGGATGACGATGAGGAAAATGATGGTGAAGCAGAAGTAATGCCTACTGTATTTATTTTCTTATTTAGTACCCGGCCACGCGTTGCTGTGGCTCTCGTTCACTCAGCCAACAGATGGCGCTGTTTTTCAAAAAAAGCATGTTTTTACCTGTCACAGGTGTGACATCTATATAATAGTAGGTATATAAAAACACGCGCGTATTCCAGTGCAACGTTGTGTCAAAATTTCAAAGCAATCGGTGAAGAACTTTCGGAGATTTAAGATTTTGAACAAACGAACATTTACATTTTTATTTATATAAGAAAGATGTGCCTGAGAGTGAAGAAGAAACTATTTAGCATCCCCAAAATTCCTATGATGACTCCTCAGTTTCTATGTATTGGCTCTGATTGAGTATTATTGTATCGGTTGTGGCTTTTTGCAGTCTAATTTTCAGAATAAATACCAAGAACGAGGATGTGCTTGGTTCTATTAGTCAATAAAAAGTATGTATTTTACTAATTTAAAATGCATTATCATTTTATTTTTAAAAGTTACATAAATTCTGAATTGAGGGTTGTATTTCCAACAGCTAGGGCTGCTAGGAATAATTTCAGACATTTATCCAAGAATGCAGTCCTGTTTTCATTTTTATGTCTTTTTCTGCCTTTTGTGACAATAGCATTTTATTGATTGAAATATCACACCTTTTAATTCTCAAAGGAAGATCCATCCCAAAGACCATTACTTCATCCCTTTCTGCAGAGTTCAGCATACTTAGAGAAAACCATCTTTTTTTTAGGAATATGAAGATGAAGAAGATGAGGATGACGACGATGATGATGAAGACACAGGAATGGGGGACGAAGGCGAGGATAGCAATGAAAGCACTGGCAGCGTGGATGGTAACGATGGATATGAAGCAGATGATGCTGAGGTATGAATATTATTTGTTCCTAATCTGGATAAAATTAATGATTTTAAAAAATAATCTTTTAGATGCAAATCTACTTTAACTTCTTTTTTTTCCCCTCTCCACCCCTGTTGGTATTAACAGCTAATTCCTGATATTCCCCCTTTTCCTTATTTCAGGCTGCTGATGGAATGGATCCCAGTACAGAAACTGAAGAGAGTATTGCTGGAGGTGAAAATAGCCAGAGGGCAGCTGACTCCCAGAACTGTGGTACAATTAACTGGATGTTTTCTGTAATAGTATATGCTTGTTTAAAGGAAGCAAATCTTTTTGGGCAGGTTATTCACTAAGCAGTATCTGTGTTTTATGCCCTTGATTTTAGAAATATGTGTATAAATGGTTTTAAATCATTGAAATCATTTTAAAGCTTGGTATTTTGTTTTGGGGGGTTTTTTTGTTTGTTTTTTTGCTCATTGCTTCTGATTCTTTTTGCTGGAAGAACATCTAGTTTCTTTTCTCAGCTAAGCAAAGACGCTTTGAAATTTCTGAAAGTTTAAAATTACATCTCTCTGCCACAACAAAATGTCCTTGTTTTGTTAGCTTGACGTTTTTTTGTTGGTGGTGGTGGTGATATATAGAAATATTCGTTCCAGAAAACATAATAGAGCATATTTTGGGAAGCATGAAATGATTTGGAGTTACAAATGTGTGCCTTTGTAATTATTTGTTTCTATATCATCAGGCGATGGGAGCACAGGTACTGTAGAGTCTACGTTCTCTCAGGAAAGCCCAAGGGAACAGCAGCCCACATCTGCTTCTGAGAGACAAGTTCCCCGTCCACCTCGACCTCATCCCTTACCTCCACGATTAACTATCCATGCTATTCCTGCTCCACCCCAGGAACTGGGACCACCAGTCCAGGTACGAGAACCACAGGGGAAAAGCCACAGGGAAATGTTCTTGCTCACGTGCCTTTGAATGGTTGCTCATTGCTTTATTTATTTGTATCGGCAAAATACAAATATCTCTTGGATAAATCATGAATTGCCATAGCAGGACAAGTTTTTATTTTTCTCTACAATATTGCAGGATATTTGGACAAAAAGTCCAACAAAAATATTCAGGATTGTAGCACTTAGCACATATTTTGGAATTCTAGCCCTTTTAAAAATAAAATCTGAATTATCAAAGAAGAATATTACTTCTGCATATTTATCCAGTGGGGGCATAATTTAGATAATGGATTACCACGTGAGTGATTCATATCTGTCCGAAACATGTTCAACGTGAATGTTGAGCTATTTAGATATTTTTCTTTATGTTAGTGTAAGATAAATAGATTCTTGTAAATAGATAGATCCCTATGTCAGGATAGAGTTTTTAATTTAACTGGAAGATAAAAAAACAAATTACTCGGTATTCTTTATAGCAATGTGATATTTGAGATCATTTCCTAGTGGTACAATGCAGTCCTATGTAGCCCAATTCAGAAGGAAATCCTACTGTGTCCAGTTAGACTCGTTAAGCAAGTAAGCAAACTGTTATGAGCAGAAATGGGCAGTCTGTAGCTCTCCAAATGTTCTTTTGAGGACCAAAGATTGCCTTTGATGTCTAGGGTTCTGGCCTGCCAATGATTTGTGTACTGAAGGGATATTCCCCTTCCCCAACACAAAACCCATTAAGTTAAGTTTTCAATTTTAAATTGTCTTAGTGCCAGTGGGCTACCCAAAATACATCTCTGTGGACTTTTGCTCGATGCCCTCATGTTGTCTTTCCTAAATGCGTCAGCATCCCCAAAAGGAATGGTATTATTTAAGGAAAAAGGAGAAACAGAGCACACTTCTCCCCTTGCTTCCTTTCCCATTAAATGGTGTGGTGCATCTATTGCTTATTTATTTTGCGCAGTACAATTTGAAAGAGTCAGCAGGGGCCAGTTTCAATAAAGTAGATCTTTTCAAGGCAGGATGTTCTAGAATGCGATTTTAAGGTGAACCAAATTGATCTCGATTTTCTGGATTAGAGTTTGAATGTGGTAGAGTTTTATCTTTTAGATCATCTGGATATTGCATTCCTCCCCACCAAAAAAAGAAATTCTTAAAATGCCTACACAGGCTTATTTTAAGCAGAAATATATTTTGAAGTGCCTTTGTTGTGAATGTGTTCTGAGGAAATTCATTTAGCATTTATAGTCAAGTGCAAAGCTGCATTTTTAAATAGCACATCAGCAGGCAAATTGATTTAAGAATAAGCATTTGCAGAACTGATAGTGGCTTATTTCATATTTGCATCCTGTCATTTCTTGGAAGAGCAATAACCAACATAACATTGAACTATAAATCATCATTAACAAACAACCAAATCACAATGTAAGAGTCCAATCCGTCTCAAAAAGAACAATCTACCCAATCCTATTTTTTTTAAAAAAAAAAAACTGGTATTTTCCACTAAAGTCACTGAAGGGTTTTTAAAAATTGTCTTGGCTATACAGAGGATACAAACGGCTCGGAGACAGTCTGTGGGGCGTGGACTTCAACTAACTCCAGGTATAGGTGGCATGGTAAGTAATTATTGTTATTTCTAAATGCAGAATTTGTATTTCAGCTGTGCTATGGCAGGCCTTTAGTTTACTTACCTGCTTCCGAGCACTTTTAAATGATCCTATTGAGAGGCAGAGGTGTTCTTTGAAATTAAGCTCCATTTTGATTGAAGAAAGAGTAGTATGTGCTTAGTTAAAAATGACGAAATAGGCTTTGTAACAAATTCAAGCCCATCTGCTCCTGATTGAAAATAATTGTGATACTGCAGCAAATGGCTTCACTCCCAGGTAGACTTTACCTCCCCCCTGGAATTTGGAACACTTTCTCACAACTGAAATAATCTCCTCCTCTTTCATCGGGATGGCACTGTTTATCCAGCCGTATAGTTTATTTTGCTTTCTGGATGGAATGTTCCTATTTTGTTTCCTACCCTTGATATAAACTAAATGGGTCAAAGGCTTATTGACAGCAAGGTGTTCAAACCGGTCAATCCTAGAGGAGATCAACGCCATCTGCTCTTTAGAAGGCCAGATCCTAAAGTTGAAACTCAAATACTTTGGCCACCTAATGAGAAGGAATGACTCACTGGAGAAGAGCCTAATGCTGGGAAAGATTGAGGGCAATAGAAGAAGGGGACGACAGAGTGGAGTCACTGAAGCAGTAGGCGTGGTGGTAGAGGACAGGAAGGCCTGGAGGAACGTTGTCCATGGGGTCGCGATGACTTCGCAACTAACAACCACAACAATAAAATTCTTCGCTTTCAGCATGACTGGGAAATCAGTACAAAATTCTTCAGCTGACATGTTTTAGTTATTCTAGACTAGAGTTTCCTCAAAGTACTAATTCACAAAGTTCAGTGATCCAAGGTAGAGACTGTACAGACTTATAAAATAAATCTAGCTTTTTAAAAACCTGTTTAGTAGTGGGCCCAGCATAATAGATAATGCTTTTAAAGGCAAGCAATGCAAATGGTTGTTTGTTTACAGTTTTTAAAATCTCTCTCTAGCAGCAACATTTCTTCGATGATGAGGACCGGACAGTTCCAAGCACCCCAACATTGGTGGTACCGCATCGTACAGATGGGTTCGCAGAAGCAATTCAGTAAGTGGATTCCAACCAGCAAAAGAGCAGCAAACTTTTTAAATGTTACAGAATGTATGGATGTATTTACATATACTATATACTATTGACCTTACACCTTATTTATTTGTTTGTTTGTTTATTCAAATTGTATAGCCACCCATCTCACATAAGTGATCCTTAGAAAGATAAAAACACAAAGTCATAATGATGACAAGTATTTAAAAACAATGAAAATTATTAAAGCCATAGGACTCCAGTGTTAAAAACCTTATGGAAATATATTTTGTATATTAATAAATAATTTACTGTAATTCCTTTATAATTTCAATTTTTTTTCCTAACTCTCGTAGTGGTGCAGAATTAGTTAGTGGTGGGTAAAACGGGATGTAACCTGTCTTTTAGTTCTCCTCAGGTTGCCGGAGTTCCTCGGTTCAGGTTTGGACCTCCTGAAGATATGCCACAAACCTCTGGCCAATCAGATCTTGGCCAACTTGCATCACAAGGAGGTATAGATATCTGAACTTGTGCTTCTCTTTTATATCTAGGTGATGGGGTTTTTTTTGTTTTGTTTTTTTGTCTGCCTTCAAGTCTTGGTGACCATCGGACAAGTCCCTGCAGTTTTCTTGGCAAGATTTCAGAAGTGGTTTGCTACTGTCTCCTTCCTAGGTCTGAGAGAGAGAGAGAGAGAGTAGCCCAAGGTCACACAGCTGGCTTTGCTCTGGATCTCCTAGTTTCTAGCCCAGGGGTGTCAAACTACCGGCCCGCAGGCCGTTTGCATCATACGGAGGCCACGCCCACCCCAGCTCCGGCAATGCAAAAAAAGTTGCGACACGTCACGTGATGTAGCAAGTTTGACACCTGTGTTCTAGCCTTATGCTTTCACCACTATAACAAAATAGCTCCCTTTATTTTTAGTAGGTGGCATGAAATATAAGTCAAAAAGAACTCAAACTGGAGAACTTTCTGCTGCCCTTCTAACAGAGAAGTACAAACAAATACAAATATGAAAAAGAATCTCTGATACCACGTTCTAAGATCATTTACTGCCTCTTTGAAAGCACATGCCCACACATTTCTCTACATTTTGTTAGGATTTGCACTGATGAAATTTTCTAAATCATATAGGATACAGATATTTCAAAACAGAATAGAATAGAATAGAGCTTGGAGGGACCTTGGAGGTCTTCTAGGCCAACCCCCAGCTCAAGCAGGAGAACCTATACCATCTCAGACAAGTGACTGTCTAGCCTCTTCTTAAAAATCTCCAGTGATGGAGTGCCTACAATTTCTGGAGGCAAGCTGTTCCGCTGGTTAATTGTCCTCACTGTCAGGAAGTTTCTCCTTAATTCCAGGTTGCTTCTCTCTTTGATCAGTTTCTAACCATTGTTTCGTGTCTTGCCCTCTGGTGCTTTGGAGAATAATTTGACCCCCTCTTCTTTGTGGCAGCCCATCAAATACTGGAACACTGCTATCATGTCTCCCCTATTTCTTCTTTTCTTTAGACTAGCCAGACCCAAGTCATGTAGCTGTTCTTCGTATGTTTTAGTCTCCAGGCCTTTGATCATCTTTTAATTGTTGCATTAAACCTAGTATCTTAAAAAGTGCAAAAGGTTTCCCATGTAAATTGCTGTATTTTTCTCTGCTTTTTCAAAGTGTGAATATTAGGTGAGTTTTCCTTTTTTTAAAAAAACAACAACAACTTGTTTGGGCCTTTCTATTAAGGTAGCAGGGAAGCAAATGCTCTTGGCTGAATATTGTGCTTTTGAGTTGCATCAAAGTAATTCTTCTCAAATTCTTGATAGGGCTAGGAATGTATGAAACACCCCTCTTTCTTGCCCATGAAGAGGAATCCGGAGGTCGTAGTGTCCCAACAACTCCACTACAAGTTGCAGCACCTGGTGAGCCCAGTTTGTACAGATTCTGCATTCCTAATAGTGTTATTAGACAGAATGTTTGTGGACAGAAATGGAGCTATTTGGTGGGAAACTGATGTTGATGCTTTTCATCCAGAGAAACACTGGCTGGTGGGTTCTCAAGTAGAAGTTAAAAACAAAGAAACGTGTCAGTAGAGAAGCAAGGCCTCTGGTGCTAAACTTCTTACATTCTTGAACAAAGAATCCTTTATTTTTCAGGGAGCGTTAAGGGCATTTTTAGAAAAAGAAAAATCAGAAAACCTTAACTAATCTGTAGAAAGTTTGTAAGTCAATATAAGCAAAGGATCAAAGTTTATTATCACGTAACAAAAAGTGTAGTTTATGACACTCTAGTCTCTTTCCTTCCTCCTCCTCTGATGCTGTGTCTATGCAGAAATAGGCATCTGTTTTTCACGTAAAATCCCACAAATCCCTAATTAGCTTCTCTCTCATCTTGATCTTGTCTCCTACCTCCAAATCAACACACAATTCAATCTTTGTCACCACAAGGAAGGCAGAAGGCCGTTGCTTTGCAACCAGGGACTTCTAAGCACAGACTACAATTTTTCTATGATTGCACTGTGTCATGAAAGCAATAAATATGTTTTTATTGACTTTGTAATACAGGGATAGGTTCATTTTTAACTTGTTTTGAGAGTCCAGGAATCATGGTGGGTAGGGTTGGTATGACTTGGCTTCACTAGGAAATTTGAGAGTGCTGGGCTTAATTTGAAAGCGATATTAAACCTTTTGAACGACTTGGTAAGATGCTACACTACTGGTGTTTAGCAACATTTTGATGCTGCCAATCGTTCTGATTGGCGTGAAACAGAAGCAAGAATATTTAACAATATAAACACATATATAATAACATATTTCTACTTTCCAAATTTGGGGGGGGATTTATAGCATTCGGTGTGATGGAGAGAGAGAAAACATCGTCTTCTTGGATAGGTTTGGCTTACACTCTGTTCTCCCCCCCCTCCCATTTCCAGTGTCTGTATTTACTGAAAGCGCTTCTGCCGATGCTTCCGAGCATGCCTCCCAGTCTGTTCCAATGGTTACAACTTCCACTGGTAACTTATCAACCACTTCAGAATCTGGAACAGGTGATGATGGTGACGAGGTTTTTGTGGAGGCAGAATCAGAAGGGTAAGCTGAAGGTTTTGGTTGGCTAAGATCAGAATTTGCCTGCAAAAGCACCTGAACAAGATGGGTACAATCCAACTGAATTGCTGAAGTTCTAATCATTCATTATCCATCACTAAATCTTTTGTATTTTTAAAACAAACGATATGATGGTTTGCCCTCATGTTCCCATCTCTCCAAGAGTAATATACTCTTAATATCTGTGTGGACTTGGTTCTGGGAGAGCCACTCTACCTCCCAGTCTGAGAGCCCTCTTAAGCCCAATCTGTTTGGGTAGGAGGTGTTGTGCCCTCACAGACGGATTGCCCAAGGCAGAATTTCAATTGTACATTCCTGGCCAGAATGACTTGCATCTGGGCCTGTGGCATTCTGCCAATTATTTATTGGTAATGATCTTTGTGAGTTGTTTTTCCTTTTTGATCCCTATTCAAGAATATAATCCTTGAATAAAATTGCCCGATGGTTCCAGGGAGTGATTTGCAAGTTCACTAGGGTCATAATAGAAAATAGCATCTATAGCATTCTAGTTCAGACTAGTTCTCTTCTGATATTGGGGGGTATTGAAACTTAATAGCAGGTAAAATTAGGAAGCACCAGTACATTTTTTGGGGACATTTCTATGCACCAGAATGATTTTTTTTTTCTTTTATCCAATTTTGTTGCTCTGGCTAAGGCTAAGTGTAGTTAATTCTTTTTTTATTGATCACAATCTGGCTACAGAGCCACTTGAAGTAATTTTGAGAGATAGGTTTGATAACTTCATTGCTAGGTTTTCACAGTGTCCAATTGAGCTTTTTGTAAAACTGACTAAATTTTCTTGGAGCAAAGCATTATTATTTTGCTCAACTGTAATAGCAATAGTCTCAATACACACTGCTTGTAGTAAAAATCAGCAGAGAACTGACACAGAGGTGGAGAAAATCAGTGAGAGGTTCACTTCTATGCTTCCATTTTTTTTTCTTACCTCACCATTAAAGGGAGCAATCCTTTCAAAATAAAAGCTTCCATACTAGTTCTCACAGATATGTTACTGTTGCTTTGCTAGAACAATAAAGACGAAATCCGGGTTTCACCATTGTGTATGTCATCTGTGCCATCACTAGGTGTGGTTGAACATAAAGCCTAGGATGCTTTCAAAGTTATGATGGTTTTCTGAATAAAATTAAGGCATTTCAGAGAGCCTGGCTGTTCTCCTGGGCTCCAAGTTAGGCTGGTTGAAGCCCCTTGTGGGATATGTTTGTATATATTTTCTGTGTTGTTGTTATTCACATTTCTTCCCTGTGCATCCCTTTGTTTATAGAATTTCTTCAGAGGTGGGCCTAGACATTGATAGCCAGCAAGAGGAGGAATCATCTCAAACTCCTGATGAATCAGATCTTCCTTCTACCAGTCAAGATCCTCCTTCTAGTTCATCTGCAGGTATACATAGCTCCATCAAATGCTGGATCTAGAGAACTATCATTTGGAGTACAGGTGGTCCTTACTTAAGGACTGAAGTTATGATGGACCCCCCCCCCCAAAAAAAAGGAATACATGGATTCATTTAACAATTGTGGCATTTACTTAACAACAACCACACAAAAAAATCATAAAGTTGGGTCTGATCAAGTGGGGTGCCTTGACTTAACAACTGTCATGACTTATGACGGAAATTGTGGTCTATGTTATAGTAATACATTAAGGACCATCTCTTCTTATAAATTTTCATTGATATGGGACATCAGACAAAGAAGAATTGAGCGTGTGATGGTTTTGAATTTCTCCCCCCATTACAGTTTGTATTCTAGAAAAGATTGCAGTCTGTAGATATGAAAAGGAAGGATTCTCACTAATCATTCTCTGCAGCTTAAAGATTCATTAGGGCATGAACTCTGGTCATCAATCCTCCAAATGTTTGACAAAACACTTAAAAAAGTATACAGGAATTTGCTTGTATTTCCATTCATTGAAGTGTCATACAAAAATAACCATTCACGTGATCTACAAAGTTGCATGTAGAAAAAAAACTGCTACTCGTTTTCTAGTTAAAGGTTTTATTTGTTATACCCACACAGTCCTGCAGTACAAAAATCAGGAATAATACTTCTATGGCTATGAGAAAATGAATACCCCACTATTTCTTTTCCAGATACAAGCAGCAATCATCCCAAACCCTTCCGACGCGTTAGACTTCAGCCCCCAACCTTAAGGGCTGGAGTCCGTGGTCGTCAGTTTAATAGACACAGGGGTGAGTATATTTCAATCACAGTGGGGCTTAGTTAACTAAGTTACGTTACTTACTGTTGAGAAAAGTGAACTACGCATACAGCATAAACATTTTGAAAAATGTAGGATTTTGCCCCCTGCTAGCTTACATATTGTAAGAGAAGGAATGGCTGAACCTGGGGGCAGAGTGAAAAGAGCAATCAGTCTGGAATCCGTACGTAGCCACAAGCAAACTAGATCTAATCCCCTTAAGTGCCGTTGACCCATATCTAACTTACGCAAGTGCTGAGCCTTAGTTTAGGAGATTCCTGGGCATAAGCCTTTAGTGATGAATCAGCTTATATACCAACTAATGAGTTGTTTCAGTTACAAAGAAAATTAAAACATTTAAAGAAGATCAAGAACAGAACAAGACTCATGACTCACAGTAAATACCTCCCCCCAAAAATTAGATGGACTTAAAAAAGAAATAGTGATTTCTAAGCTGAAACTTTTTAAAAATTGAAAATCTTGTTAGAAGCAATATTTGCAATTACTAGAAGAAGCTGTTTGTGTTAAATATGGATGTTAATTTCACTTAATGGTAATTTTAAGACCTCATTTTTGCTAATCATGTTGCTGTAATTTCCAGAAATCCCAAAGCTTGTTCCCATTAATATTTGAAGGAACTTTAGGATATTCCCCATTCAGCTTCCTGATCTAAGCTTGGTTAAGATGGGTGTAATGGAATAGAATTCTCCACTCCAAACTGAGGATGTGTTGGCTGTTAAGCTTTTGACTATGATATTCAAAATAAGATATGGAATGATTATTTTATAGTAATAATAGTGGCAGGGAAATTCTTGTAGATTGTTAAAATATCAAAAGGCAAATGAAAATTGAAAAATATATATAACTGCTGTATCTTTCTTGCAGGTATAACTCATTCAATGGGTGGCAGAGGAGGCCTGAACAGAGGCAATATTAACTAAATGCTGTACAAATTTTGGAAATGGTGTATACTGTTTAGTCTGCCTTTATTCTGCATTAGTATAATAGCTGCCAAGCTTAAAGCAGTCTTTTTTTAAAATGTTAAAAAAGGATTGTTGTATGAACATTTGGTTGTCTTTTATTAATAAAAACTAGAGAAACTGTCACACAAAAGCATTTCTTTCAGGTCTTTGAGTTTCCAAATTATTCTGCAGGACACTTGTACCAAGCATTAGACACAGTCTGCCCAGTTTGCGTTGTAACTGGTCTTGCTATTCTGCTGCCCACATCCAAGCTGTAGTAGTTATCTGAAAGGGAATGGAGAGGGAGAACAGGGCTGTTAGATCACACCTCACAAGTATTAACAGTTGAAAAACAATGGATAATATGTATCCTCAGTTCAAGGGGAACATTTCTTTCCATGCAATTTCAGTTGTTTGGAAAGAGGCAATGAGACAGCCCCCCACCCCCGCTTCACAGCTTACAGAAGAAACCTTGGTACTTCATAGATTCCTCCAGTGGACAGATAGCATTGAGCAACTCAAGCAATTGGAAGATGAGTGGACTAAGGTACATTTGCCTCATTTATGTTCTCACGTTGGGAAAAATGGGGTTGAATTTTCAGTCAGAAAGAAACCCTAGAAAATTCAGTCAAATCAAATCAGGGACTAAGGTTTTCTTTCAGTACCAGTCTGTTTAGGTACTACAGGCTTCCTTCAAAAAAAAGTCAGGGAAAGAAACCCCATCTATGAAACAGCCCAGTGATGTTATAAGCATGCGAGACATTTTAAAGAGTAAAAGAGGATGGAAGAAACCTCTAGACCATCTTAAACTTTTAGAAAATGCAAACTCTTCCTACCTCACTGTGAATACCTCTTGTTCTCTACCCAGAAAGGACAAATGCTAGCCAACTATGGTCCTGCTAGCATTTATTTATCTATTATCTATTGAGATAAATGGTTCTATTGAGAGCAAAGTATCCAAATTCAGTTGCAGCATGATTCATGGGATTAGATTTAGTATCCTGTGTAATCCAGGCTATCTGATTTTACATCTCACACAAAGTCATGTTTTTCTTTCAAATTTGCCTTGCACATTTTGTCTAATTCCTAATTTAAAACTCCTGTTTTAAAATATCAGTTGCAGCAGCAAAAAAAAGAATGTTTTACACTACACAACACTTGCTACTATAAGACACAGTTGCTATCAAAAAGTGAACAATAACATTGTTTTGTTATTTTTAATGGTGTAAATGATATAAAGGCATATTTCTCAAAAAATCACTACTATCACTACTATCAAGATAGTAGTTCTAAGCTAAATAAATAAATAGAGATGATTTTTTATTTATTTAATATTTCTGAACAGGTGGCGACATTGTTCTTAGATGGCCAAGCAAGGTCAGATTAGTACTACAACAAGAGAGTTACTCTGAATTTTAGGGTTGTATACACTAGGAAACCAGGATCCATGAACACCAGCTGGTAGTCAAATGCCATGATCCAAAATCCTTAATTTCTATCCCATACCGACACCAAACAGCACCAGTTCAATTGGAGCAAAAATCATCAGCCACGCTACCACCCATCATGCTTGTGAGTTCATCAAAGCCTGGCATTCCATCAACAGATACTTGACCTATAACCAGCCTACAAACCCCTCAAAATCCAAATCAACCGCACAGCTAACCAGAGAGAGCACTGACCCTCAACTATCCCACACAAGTCCCCCAACCAACTCTTGACCTCCCAATGAGCCTCACCTGATGTTAACCTCCCCAACACAAGACCAATTACAAGACCCCCACTTGACACACCCACACCTAACTCATCACACTTGACCCATCATAAGACCTACTGACCGCACTAAGCCCTTATAAACAGAAGAACACTGACATCCCCTAAACTCCACTGAAGATGTTACCTAGCCTGGTAATGAAACATTCAGAAACCAACCCACAAGCTCAGAGAACGAACCTTCACCCTTATCCCATACCCGAGCTACAGATATCCGCCATTATTGCAATTCCTTAAAAATTTTCTGGACGAAGGTAATGGCAACCCTCTTCCATAACTGTCAAGAAAATTCCATGGATGTGGTTTTCGGGAGTCAAGTCAGACTTGAGGACCTTTACTGAGTTTCTTGATAAGCTTTGAGTGTAGTACCTGGCAGGCTATGAAAGAATGTAGTTCCATTCCACCCAAAGAAATCCGTTATCAAGTGTATGTTATATATATGTACAATAAAATGGACTAAAAATGGCTACTCAGCAGTTATTTCATATTTGAAATTCATATTCATGTGAACCGCATATGTTTCTCTGTTTTCAAAGCTATATTTTTGTCCAGCCCTTCAAACTATTTTAAGAATAGACTAGAAGTGTGGTATGTGGCTATTCTGAAACTGAGAATCTCAAGAGGAATACAAAAGCCTCAAATAGCTGGCAGCATCTGAAGTGATTGTCATACAACCACAACATACCTTTTGCGAAGGCATAGTAATCGTATCCATCCACCGTCTCCTCATTAGGAACAGAGATAACAGAATTAAATTCTTTCGGAAATCCTCTCCAATATGATGTAATTTTAACCTCTGGCTGCAGTATTCCTGCAAATACAAAACAATATCTTGAGATTAGGAAGATGATATAAAACCATTCAGAAGATGTCTTAATGCAGTGGTTCTCAACCTTTTTAATGCCGCGACCCCCAACTGGTCGTAAGTCGAGGACTAAACCGGACGTAAGTCGAGGACTACCCAACCAGTCGTAAGTAGAGGACTAACCGGTCGTAAGTAGAGGACTAAACTGGTCGTAAGTAGAGGACTACCCAACCGGTCGTAAGTCGAGGACTTTCCCTGCCCGGGAGCGCCGTGCATGCATGGTTCCGCCCCCTGCGCTGGCCGAGGCGTAGCTGGCAAGCGGTAGAGATGGAGCAGGCCGACCACCAGCTGGCCCAGCCCAAGGGAGGTAAGGCACCCGCCGGAAAAGGGGGGAAAATGGTGGACAGCCTTGCTTGGTGACCCCCGTGAAATGGTCGATCGATCCCAAATGGGGTCACGACCCATAGGTTGAGAACCGCTGTCTTAATGGCACACAAGCTCTGGGACAAAGTGTTTAAAGAGCAAGATATCATCAACCTCCATAGGGTTAGGCTGCTTCATACGGAGCTCATTTTTCGATCTGTAGCATTGCACAACCCAATTGAACCGTAGCCTCCAAACAAGTCAAAACAAGGACCATGCCTGTCGAATGATGGGTGATCCGAATGGTTGGGTAGTGCCTTATTCGGACGCTTCGGAAGATCTGACGAGATTGTACTGCACGTCCAAAGCGCCTCTGCCTCAGAACCAAAGTCTTTGGTTTATAAACCGGATAATTCACAGTTACAACTTTCTTCTTACACTTCTTTGGTTTTTGCTTGTAGGTATATTGTTGAACATTGCCACCTAGAGTAGAAAAGTAATACAGTGAAACCTAGTTTTTAAGGAACTAGTGTAACAACTGATTACATTTCACAAATGACATAGATTGCAGGATTATTTTTTTTTAAATGCAAATTTAAGTGCCTCATCCTAATTACTTAGCATTCAGTGGATTTGTACATTACTGAGTTCGGGGAAGTGTCTGGATGGAAATTTGGCTTGTTGCAGCCAAACTGCTAAATGAACGAGATGGTCCATTAAATCAAACAGGAGTAAAATATCCTTAAATTACTTTGATTTCAAGAACAACTATGATAGGGGGACCATATTAATTGTTTATATGCAATAAAATGAATGCAGATGCAGTTAGGCAACAATTAAAATAATATTTTTGATAGAGGAAGAAGCTTAACAGTATTAAACAATAACCAGACTTAAAAATACATGTTTAAATTGTTAGATATAGCCATTTAAAAACTTTTGATCAGTGAGAATAAAGTAGCAGCACAATTTTTTTAGTTTAAGGGTTTTTTAAAAAAAATGCTATGGATGTTATTTTAACATGTTCCCACATTCATGAAATGTCTAATACTTAGTTGAAACTGACAGCTACTATGTAACATCCCATTGCTTCCCTTTGAAAGGACTACTTTCCTGCTGATTTAATTAAGTCACTTATTTGACTTAAGCATCAAAGACTGTCGTTTTTGTGCTGAATGACAGTTGTACCAGCAAGAGAAAAGCCTGCAATGCAATATATTTCAAAGAAATCAGCTTCATTAGTTAGGTTTTAACCACACCTTCCCCACTAAGTCCTGCTGTATTGCCCCATTGTGGTCCAGGGGTGTTCCTAGGAGAAAGCAAATGTCAAGTGTTATATATTCCCAGCAGGAATATATGTGAAGGTCATCCCACTTCACCGCTAGAATCCCACTGTGCAGCCACCTTTATTGGGCAGAAGCCATACAAGAAAATACTGGAGGCAAATGATCACTTTAGCAACAATGGCAAAAACATCAATTCAGATACACAAGAAAAGAACAGCAGTAAACCACTCCTGTATTTTTACCAAGACAACCCACATAGGTAGAGAATATAAAAGGATTTACCACTTTCTTTAATGCACCTGATAGACACGGGAAAACAACAGACCTACCTTCTTTGAAAAAATGCACAGATTCTGGCCTGCTTCTGTACGGAGCCACAGAAAGAGCTCCCATAATTTTCCCATTCAGTCCTCGAAATCCTTTTACAATCAGCTTAGGATAGCCAGCATCCATTATATCATTGGTGAAGCGCCAGTATTGGGGCCCCTGAAAAATATAATGTTAGCTGAAGTTACATCAATATTTAAGGCAAACGTTGCATTAGACTCTGATGCAACTTGTAATTTGTTCATGAAGAAATGGAACATGGGGCTTGAAAGATCTTTTTTTCTACAGAGAAAAACACGGGAGGAAAATGTAAAAGTCCACTGGAGGCGTGTAGCCAATGAATTTAAATAAATAAACTATTGATAAAAATCTAAGGGGTCTTTAAAATACGTATTCATGATTTACTTATTGCTTTTATTAGCCTTATTAGTTATTGTTTTTATTAGCCTTATTACCACTTTACATGACTGAATGCTAGATTAAAAGCACAATTGCAATCCTATACAAATCAATTTAAAGTAGAATTGACTTGTAGAAGTTTGCATCTAGAATTCTGTTCGGAACCAACCAAATCCCCCAGAGAGTACAAGCCATCACTAAGAATATCCTCCCACTATGTGTTGATGGTTGATTGAAAAACACAGTGAAGTATATAACATGGAAGAAACAGCAATCAAGTTTTGCTTCTAATACAGGAAGTTATAGCCGTTACTAACCAATTTTGGAGTTATGGTAATTGCAGAGTCAAGTGCTTTTACCAGTAGCTCCAGGCTTCCATATCACTCCAGAGAAATCAGAAATAAGGGAGCTTATTTCTGGTTTCTCTAATCTACAGTAAATGCAACTCCCAATGAATGCAGTAGAAATGCAAGTGAAAGTCTTGCAACATTGGCAGAGAAGAGTAACAGAAATCAGAGTGCTGAGTAGCTATGGAAAGTCTAAGATTGCATCTGGCAGTTACAGGCTAATTGACTTCTTAGAATAGAATAGAGCTGGAAGGGACCTTGGAGGTCTTCTAGTTCAGCCCCTGCTCAAGCAGGAGGACCTATACCATCTCAGACAAGTGACTATCTAGCCTCTTCTTAAAAATCTCCAATGATGGAGTGCCCACGATTTCTGGAGGCAAGCTGTTCCACTGGTTAATTGTCCTCACTGTCAGGAAGTTTCTCCTTAATTCCAGGTTGCTTCTCTCTTTGATCAGGACAAAGCAGGCAAGAAACAATGGTTGGAAACTGATCAAAGAGAGAAGCTACAGATCCATCTGGTGGTGATATTGTCTACTCTATTTCATCTTTTTCTAGCTTACCAAGGAGTAGGTTGTGGTCTACTTTATCAAATGCCTTACTGAAATCTAAGTATACTACATCCACAGCATTAAACTGGTCTACTAGTTTAGTCCCTTTATCAAAGAATGAAATAAGATTGGTTTGGCATGATCTGTTTTTAACAAACCCATGCTGGCTACTAGTTATAACTTTGTTTGCTTCTAGTTGTTCGCAGATCTGTTTTTTTATTATCGTTTCTAGGATCTTCCCAGGTATTGAGGTTAAACTGATTGGTCTGTAGTTTCCTAGGTCCATTTTTTCCCCTTTCTTGAAGATGGGAACCATATCAGCCCTTTTCCAATCCTCAGGTACTTCCCTGGTACTCCAGGATTTATGAAAGATGTAGTGCAATGGTTCTGAGATAACATCTGCCAGCTCTTTCAGAACTCTGGGATGTAATCTGTCGGGTCCTGGTAATTTGTATTCATCAAGGTTGGATAGGTGTTCTCATACCATTTTCTTGCTTATTTTAATTTTTGTTTCTAGTTTGTCTTTTGCAGTAGTTTTTTGGTATGTTGGGCTATAGTTTCTTTTTGTGTGAAGACTGATGCAAAGTATGAGTTAAGCAGCTCTACTTTCTCCCTGTTGCCTGTTATTTCATTGCCATCTTCTCTCTTTAGTGGACCTACAGTTTCCTTGACTTTTTTCTTATTAATATGTTGGAAGAAACTTTTTTTTATTATCCTTGATTTCTGTTGCAAGTCTTTGTTCATTCTGAGCCATTGCTTTCCTGACTTCATCTTTGCATGTTCTGGCTGTCTGCTGATAATCAGCCTTAGTTATGTGCCTCTCTTTCCATTTTTTGTATTTGTCCTTTTTGTCCTCTAGTTTGTCAGAGAGATCTTTGCACAGCCATATTGGTTTCTTCTTGAATTTCTTGTTTTTCTTTTTCAGTGGTATTGTGCTGATATGGGCTTTTATGATCGCATTTTTCAGAGTTTCCCATGCTTCTTGGGTTGTTTTCCCCTTTAGGGGAAAGATCCATGGGATCTTTCCTAGTTTTTCTCTGAGTTTGTTAAAGTCAGCTCTTTTGAAGTTTAAGACACTGGTTGGGTTGTTTTCTATTGGTAGTGTTTGCATTATATTAAATTCCAGTATGACATGGTCACTTTCTCCCAAGGTTCCGGCAACTTCAACTCCCTATATCACTTCTTCTCTATTAGTAAGAATTAAGTCCAGTATAGCTTTACGTCTCGTTCCCTCCTCCACCTTCAATATCTTCCCACCATACTTTTTTATTTGTGCCTTTGAGTCAGTATTGACTCCTGGAGACTGCCTGACCTAGTCCCTGCAGTTTTCTTGGCAAAGTAGGGGGGAGGGATGTGTTTTGGAATTGCTTTGCAATCCTTCCTAGGACTGAGAGGGAGTGACTGGTCCAAAATCACCTGGTTGGATTTATATCTAAAGTGGGACTAGAACTCAACGTCTCCCTAATTCTAGCCTAATGCCTTAACCACTACAACAAACTCACCCAATTATTCACCCTATACTAAATTTAGTTTGTTGAAGTTTCTACAACTAACATTCTTCAACTTGTTGCTCTTCAGGTGGAACTATGAATCCAAGGATTCCCAGCCATTTCTCCTACTTCTTCAGAGATAGTTCCCCAGGAAGAAGGACTGAAAACATATATTTTAACAGTGAATTTGAAGTAAGCATAGAGAAACAGAGCATCCCATTTATTAGAATTGTTGAAAATAACCGAAACTGCAGCCCAGAAATTCATGAGAAAAAAAAACTGTTGCAGTTATTTTCACACACACACACACACACACACACACACACACACAGAGAGAGAGAGAGAGAGAGAGAGAGAGAGAGAGAGAGAGAGAGAGAGAGAGAGAGAGAGAGAGAGAGAGAGAGAGAGATGGCAACAGTATCTTACGTTACATGGAAGGAATTAGCTTGATTTTTTTTTAAAGTGTAATATTTTCTATAAACAAGTACATGTTAACCTGAGCCACCTGTGTTTCTGCTATGCTAAGTTTATTTATGACACTTTGGGAGCAGAACAGTTTTAAGGCAAATTGACCTTCAAAATTCCTGGCAGTACATCTTAGGAACATAATGAAAGAGGGGACAATTCAGGATCCCAGGTTAAGACAGTACATCAAAGATACACAATTTGTGGGCCTGGGGTTGTCTATTCCCCTGCACATATAGGGCCCGAGCCTCTCCAAAAGTTATCATCAAATTCACAATGTTTAATAGGACAATTAGGTTTTAATTTAGTTTTAATTTTAATTAGATGCAAAAGATACAAAGTGAAATTTTTTTTGTCTTGGTCCCAATTACTTCTTGGAGTGCAGTCCCCATATGACCTTAAACAGTCAATTGTATTTCTTGCCTGAAAGTTAATGAACTTGAATGTAATGATTTAATTTCATTATGAAATGAAAGCTACATAAATTGAACACATTGATACCCTACTTTCCCTTCAAGGAGCTGAACTGACATACACTGTCTTTTCCTATACATATACCCCATATTTTCTCCCACCCTTATAACACAACCTGAATACAGCACAGGAGTGTGGGGTGTGGAGTGTGGGATGGAGTCTTTTCATTCAATATATTAGTACAATTATGTTATTCATTTGTCAAAGTTGCCTGCACATTGAATTAATAGATAACTACAGTGTTTGGACTATGCATTAGCAACCACTGTTTAGACTAGCATATGCTAAGAACTTAGTCTGTGTGCGTATGTGTGTGTGGTTGTGATTGGCCAAATATTATTCACTGATCTTTGCATTAGGGTGGAAATTTGAACTTCTGTATCCCAAGTCTGTGTCTCGAGATCTTTACAAATAAGCATATTAGTTCTTTAATTTTGTTCCATCAAACCTGTCATTAAATATAACTGGATTGAACCTCTCTAAGCAAAGCTGTTTCAATGCACAGCACTCAGAGTTGCTTGGAGTGGAAAAATTGGGGAGTTACATCACTGTGACATCCTTTTGGTTGCTCTCCAGAATTTTGGCAAATATATCCTGTCTTGAACATCACAGCAAAACATTTGGGACTCATCCAGTTCCTTCTAAAGAGGCTCTTCATTATATCTTGATTTAACAAATGCAGGTTTCAGGGATCGTAACTATTTTAAAATTCTTGTTGAGGACTAGGAAATATTTAACATGAAGCAGGGTGTTTTGGAGTTTCCTATCTTTTTCCTATTCTTCACACTGTTTCTTTATTGGCTCTCAAGCAAAATCATTTTATCAGGTGCCTAAACTCCAATAGTTTTCTCCCTTTAAGTTTTGCCATTCTGGCTAAGAGCTGAAAAAGCATGAGAAAGTATGCCATTTAATATTTTTAAATATAATTAACAAGTTAATCTTTTTAAAACTCTTTTGATTGATTAAAGGGGTCCACTGTTCCTTATTACTTAAACATCGCTTTAAACACAAGCCTTTTAAATCTACAGAGAAAAGATACCATTTTACAACAAGAATGAGAGAAAAGGTATTTCATTTTAAAATGTGGCAGGCTCTAAGAGATATAGGGATGTTTTAGAACTAAAGACAGATTTCATGGAACTCAAATCAAACTCTGTAGAAGTATATGAAGATATTTTTATGGGTTTCTTGGTATAGGAATATTTTATTCTGTAATGTTATTCATTTGCTTATATCTTACTCGTTTTTATCTTGTGGACATACAGTAGGGCTATAAACCACTCAATTACAGTTTACTATGTATTCCTAATCTTCCTCACCTCATGTTTTGCTTAAAATAGAAAGGTCCCTTTGTAAAATAATGATGTCAATCTACTGCAAAGTTACTTCACAAAAATGTCTATATTTAGGGGCAGGTCTCACTTTCTACAGCAGAGTACACTGCCAAAGAGATCCGTATAGAATTGCACCAAACCATATATGCATTTATTGTTAAAACTTTACTTAACTAAGGACTCTTAAGAGTAGCTTACATGGCAAGTGGTTGAAAACCTCTCCATTGCTAGTAATGATGACTGGCACTTTATCAAGAAAACTCATTTAAAATTCTCCTGTCAAACGTGATCATATGTTGTTTCTCAGGACAGGCAATTTTTTTTGCTTTCTGCACAGAACCTGATCGTGTTAGTTCATGCTTACAACCAGACCATTGACTTCTCCAGCAAAGCCAATTCTTTTGATGTTTTCAAAAGAAAACCTGGTAGCTTGTAACAAGTTGCATATGATTGTATAAATGAAGTGCAGGAGAGTTACCTGATCATCATCTGTTGATCAACAATATCTTGTTTTCTGTTGTTTCACATAGCATTTCAGATTTTTTTTTAATTATACTGTACAGCCTCTCCATTTCTTAACTCCTATGGTACCAAGACTCATGTTGTGGAAAAGAAATATGACTCACCTTGAAAAAGAAAGTTTTGCCATCACAGTTACATCTGGAGAACACTGTGTCAATGGGGGAAGGGATATGCCATCCCTCAGAAATTTTACGAGGTTGAGGGGAGGGTGAGCTTGTTCCATTTAGCAGCCAGTAATAATGATCTGCAAAACCAAGTAAATGCCAGTGTTATGGAAAAAGAAACAATATATTAATACTCAACCATGAACCTCTTAGCAACAAGGCAGATTTCACAGTAACTAGAAATTTATGGCAGCTGAAATGTTAGCTGGCCCATAGTGGCCTGGGCAACTAGTTTGTAGGATTCTATGCAAACCTCACCCCACCCCCCAGCCTCCACTTGTTATAACTATGTTATTATTCCTACAATCTCCAAACACTACAGGAAAGGCTGAGTTTGGGTAGTTTATGAGGGCTGTAAATCTTTTCTACCAAAGTTCATGGTTTGTTTCTAAGCTGTCCAAATGATCTTGCTCCAATTCTGGGGTGCACATTCTGAATGTGGCAGTGCACGTTAGTAGTGCAAATTTCATTTCAAGAACCATTATGTGAATATATCTTCTGATGAAGACAGAGAAGGTCTTGAGCAGAACTCCCAACCCTGACTTCACCCTGAAATGTTTATAACAAAATGCATATTTTATTATGTAACGTTTTGTCCAAAACTTAAGCTCTGCCACGTATTAACTTACCTCTGAATACCGCTAGTGATCCATTTTGTAGAGGGACAATCCCATCTATAGGCTTCTTATTACACAAGTTCATCTCGTCTGGTACATCTAATAAATAATTAACTTTTTTAGTTTTAAAATCCAGGTTTTATACAATAAACACTGTAAATCATATTGAGAAGAACATAATGCATAATTTGAGAGTTTATGATAATAGATTTGATTGAAAATGAACCCCCAAGCTTTCCATCACACAGAGAGACAGACAGTCACACACACACACATACAGAGAGAGAGAGATACACTGCAATGTTTCCTAAAACTAAAATGCAGTACTTTGAATTAAGGCATAATGCATTGGGTTAATATATTATTTTTACCTGAAATAGTTGTGATCTTTCACAAAATTTCCAGGGAAAAGATCTTATGATATACGGTACTCTGTTTTGGGAACATATAACTCATATGATTACCAATGTGCTTAATTCAGATAGGTTATGTAATTTAAAAGGGCACTACTTGGTAAATTATTTTCTATAACATTTCAACTTTTTATATTTAGAAAAATATAGCTGATTCTTGTATCATTCATTCTGTATCAACTGTGGAAATTCATTGGGAAACTGGGTGTGAATAGTGAAGTTCCATTTACATTTGTCAAATATTTCCACTGCACTCTTCCTAATTTGAGAATAAATTAGAAATGGCCAAATGCTGAAGAAATATGACATTCTGGTAAAATATTAGCCTTCCAGTCAGGACCTACGACACCCACCTGGCTTTCATGCATAAGGGAAGTATAGTATTCACAATATCCTCGATTCTAAGCTAGTACCTTAACTACTACATCAAACTGGCTCTCCAAATGTATGAGCACCTAGTTTATCATTATTAAATGCTTTTTCTAGTCAAAAGGTTGGCCATTTACCAGCTTGTTGGTCTTGGACTTACAATTTCCTGCTGATTTCCCCACAGATTTTTCCCTTGCCAGCTTCCCACAAGGAAACTCAGTGGAGAAGCCAGCAGGAAGTCAGAAGAAGCTCCTATTGCTTTTTTTTTTTTTTTGCCCATCCATGGTCATTATGTTTCTCTGTTTAGGTAAGAATATATCTTTGAAAGGATGACTGAATGTGTCACAGGCTACCAATATGCAGCTAAAGACCTTATTAAGCCACTCATTAAATATATATTGCATTTAAAAAAATAAGTTTGTTCACCAAGGTTAGGTCATAACAATAGATTGGTCAAATTAACAGTCACATTGATCATTAAAAAACTGATGGGGGGAGCACACTCCAAAGTGTGAATGGGGCATGAAAATACCAAACAAACAGGAATAATATAGCCCAAGTCCAGAATGTTTAGATGTTTAACTATAGTGCTTTAAAAAAGAGCACTTCCACCAAATTTTCCATGATCTCTTTTGGAGCATAACAGTATTTTCCAAATATGATCCTCTTCAAATCTTCATTTCCATCCTGTCCAATCATGGAAGGCTACCTGTTAATGGTAATTATAATATAGTGTCTGAGGCCTGAGGCTTACAGTATATCTCGATTCAGTCATGAAATTTTAGGATAATATTTAGGTAATTGCTATTTTTTTCAGCTTACCCCACCATAAAATGCAGGTGGGGGAACAATGTTGAACTTCAAAGAAAGAAGGCAAAGTACAATACAAACAATGACATAAATTGCCTCATCAAATTATGTAACAATCCTCACAGAACATCTTTCCAAACTGCAAAGAAACAATTATCCAACAGTAAGAATCCAAAAATACAGTTTAAAAATTCAAAAATAAAGCAGGGGCATAAAGAAAAAAAACTACCTAGAAACACACAAGATTTAAAGAAAAAAAACTTATTTTTAAGGCTATAAGGTTATTGGTGCTCCTGAGATCATTCTCATTCACGGTCTGCAACACATCTCTTCTTCCAACCTCCCTAAATACAGTAACAACCCAATGTTCCATCAACTATGTTGGGCCTACACACAAATCCCCACTCACACATACATCTCAGTGTCTTTCAGAAATATAACTATAACAATGTTGAAACTTATTACACATTATTGCAATCATATAGGGCTCCAATATAGTAGATAAAAAGAAAACTGAACGTACCGTTATACAATAGAGGTACATCTGGCTGAACATATGCTGTAGTTTTATGGATAATCATCTCTGGAGATCTAGTTGTGGAAATGGTAGCATCTCTTGGACTGGAGTAAGAGGTGACTTGCCTTTTTGTTGTAGGTATAACAGTGGTGGACCAAGTAGAGGAATATGTTGCAATTTTGTTTGTTGTAGAAGATAGGGTGCTGGAAGTTGTACTCACTTGTGTTATTGTATTCTTGTTAGCTGGGTTTTCCTTTGTGGTTCCTTTATCTGAAACAAGATTAATTTTTTTATTAGTTATTACATCTGGATGTTCAGGTTTATCTATTTGAGGGGAGGCTGTAGTTTCAATAGTTAATGTCCGAGTAATTTTGGTAATGATATCTGCCTTTCTCTTTTTATCATTATCATTTGGGCTAGGTAAACTAAGATTTGGTTCTGTTGTGATACTTTTTGTGCCTGTGGTGTTGCTGTCTGGCCTGTCATCCCTCTCAAAATTAGCAGAATTACTCAAAGGTTTAGATTCTGTTGTGGCACCAAGAGTTGTCTGTATGTCAATTGGTGCTTTTATTATCTTGGCAACTGTTGCAGTTATTTTCAGTCCATTGATACCAACGTTATTGGGAGTAGGTGACTTTCCTGATAGGTCAGTATCTTTTCTTATAATATCCATGTTTATTGTAGTTTCTTCTGGTCTGTTATTTTTAACATTAACTTCAGGAATGGATGGGTCACTTCTTTGGTTCATTGGCACTGCTTTTATGACTGCAGTAGTTCCAGTTGGGAAGACGTTTCTGCTATTAGGACTGGTTGTACCCATTGGATTAGTCTCTGCAACTCTTGCCTTTGTAACTGCATTAAGCTTGTCATTGTTTCTTACATCTGGATTAGTCACTGTAATTGTTGTACCTGTAACATCAGTAACCTTATCCAGCTTGTCATGTCTGATCATATCATCTGGATTGATTGTATCACCTGGATCAGTGTGTGTAACTGCTGTTTCTATCACTGCAGTAGTCTTGTCTAGATTGTCACCATTATCAACTTTATCACGAGCAGTTTTATTCTCCAGATTAGTAATAATTGTTGTGCCAGCAAAAGGCAAAGTCTTAAGTGGCTTGACATCTGTAATGATATCATCTGGATTGGATGTACCATCTCGATCAGGCAGTGCAAAGGTTGTAACTGTGACTGCAGTAGTATTGTTAGTATTGACACTTTTGTCAACACTATCAGGATTGGTTGAGTCATCCAAATTAGATGGTGAAATTGTTGTTCCGATCATTGCAGTAGTCCTGTCTGAATCAACACTTTTATCAATTCTATCAGGATTGGTTGGGCCATCTGAGTTTGTTGATATCATTATTGTCTCTGTGACTGGAGAGCCTGTTTCTGGAATGTCACTTTTACCAATTCCATCAAGCTTGGTTGAGTCTTCTGCATTCATTGGTGTACTTATCTCTGCGAATGGAGTTCTTTGTTCTGGATTCTGACTTATATATATTGCATCTGGATTAGTTTTGTATTTCAGATTAGATGGTGTAAATGTTGCTTTTGTAACTGCAGAGGTTTTGTCTGTATTATCACTTTTATAAATTCCATCAGGACCAGTCGTATAATCTGAATTCATTGGTGTCCTTGTGGTCTTGATGGCAAAAACATTTGTTTTGACATTTGGAATAGTGGGTATAATTATTGATTCAGTCATGGCAAAAGGTCTTTCTGGATTGTCCCTTTTATGGCTGGACTCATCTTGACCAGACTTTGTGATTGCTGTTTCTGTTACTGCAGTATGCCTGTCTGAATTGTCACTTTTATCAATTCCATCAATGCTGGTTGTGTCATCTGAATTTATTAGTGTCCTTGCTGTCTCTGTGACAGGGGTGCTTGTTTCTAGATTGTCACTTTTATTATTGGTCTCATCTTGACCACTCTGTGTGACTATTGCTTTTGTCATTGCAGTTGTTGTGTCTGGAATATCAGTGTTCTCAATTCCATCAATACTGGCAGTGTCATCTGAATTTGTTGAAGTCACTGTTGGCTCTGTGATATGAGTGCTTGTTTCTGGATTGTCTCTTTTATGACTTGTCTCATCTAGAACAGTCTGTGCAGTCGCAGCAAAGGTTCTGTCTGGATTGTCACTTTTATCGGTGGCAACAGGACCAGTTGTGTCATCTGAATTTGTTGGTGCCCTTGCTGTCTCAGTGACAGAAATGCTTGTTTCTGGATTGTCACTTTTATTATTGGTCTCATCTTGACCACTCTGTGTGACTGTTGCTTTTGTCATTGCAGTTGTTGTGTCTGGAATATCAGTGTTCTCAATTCCATCAGTACTGGCTGTGTCATCTGAATTTGTTGAAGCCATTGTTGCCTCTGTGATAGGAGTGCTTGTTTCTGGATTGTCTCTTTTGGGACTTGTCTCATCTAGAACAGTCTGTGCAGTCGCAGCAGAGGTTCTGTCTGGATTGTCACTTTTATCAGTGGCAACAGGACCAGTTGTGTCATCTGAATTTGTTGGTGCCCTTGCTGTCTCAGTGACAGAAATGCTTGTTTCTGGATTGTCACTTTTATTATTGGTCTCATCTTGGCCACTCTTTGTGACTGTTGCTTTTGTCATTGCAGGTGTTGTGTCTGGAATATCAGTGTTCTCAATTCCATCAGTACTGGCTGTGTCGTCTGAATTTGTTGAAGCCATTGTTGCCTCTGTGATAGGAGTGCTTGTTTCTGGATTGTCTTGTTTGTTACTTGTCTCATCTAGAACACTCTGTGCAGTTGCTATTTCTGTCGCAGTAAAGGTTCTGTCTGGATTGTCACTTTTATTGGTGGCAACAGGACCAGTTGTGTCATCTGACTTTGTTGGTGCCCTTGCTGTCTCAGTGAAAGAAATGCTTGTTTCTGGATTGTCACTTTTATTATTGGTCTCATCTTGACCACTCTGTGTGACTGTTGCTTTTGTCATTGCAGCTGTTGTGTCTGGAATATCAGTTTTCTCAATTCCATCAGTACTGGCTGTGTCATCTAAATTTGTTGCAGTCATTGTTGGCTCTGTGATAGGAGTGCTTGTTTTTGGATTGTCTCTTTTATGACTTGTATTATCTAGAACAGTCTGTGCAGTTGCTATTTCTGTCGCAGCAGAGGTTCTGTCTGGATTGTCACTTTTATCAGTGGCAACAGGACCAGTTGTGTCATCTGAATTTGTTGGTGCCCTTGTTGTCTCAGTGACAGAAATGCTTGTTTCTGGATTGTCACTTTTATTATTGGTCTCATCTTGACCACTCTGTGTGACTGTTGCTTTTGTCATTACAGTTGTTGTGTTTGGAATATCAGTTTTCTCAATTCCATCAGTACTGGCTGTGTCATCTGAATTTGTTGAAGTCATTGTTGCCTCTGTGATAGGAGTGCTTGTTTTTGTATTGTCTCTTTTATGACTTGTCTCATCTAGAACAGTCTGTGCAGTTGCTATTTCTGTCGCAGCAGAGGTTCTATCTGGATGGTCACTTTTATCAGTGGCAACAGGACCAGTTGTGTCATCTGAATTTGTTGGTGTCCTTGCTGTCCCTGTGATGGAAATGCTTGTTTTTGGATTGCCTGTTTGGTGACTGGTCTCACCTTCACCAGATGTTGTGATTGAAGTCACTGTAATTGCAGAGGTTCTGTCTGGATTGTCACTTTTATCACTGACATCAGGAGCAGTTGTATATCCTGAATTTGTTGGTGTCCTTTCTGTCTCTGTGACAGAAGCACTTGTTTCTAGATTGTCATTTTTTTGACTGGTGTTGGCTGCTTCTGTCACTGCTGAAGTTCTCTCTGGATTTTCACTTTTATCAATTATATCAGGACTTGTGTATTCTGAATTTGTTGGTGACATTGTTGCCTCTGTGACAGCTGTGCTTGTTTCTAGATTGTCAGTTTTGTGACTGGTCTCAACTTGACCAGTCTTTGTAACTGCTGTTTCTGTCACTGCAGAGGTTTTTTCTGGATTGTCACTTTTAGCAACTGCATCAGGACTAGTTGTGTATTCTGAACTTGCACGTGTCCTTTCTGTCTCTATGACAGAAACACTTGTTTCTAGATTGTCATGTTTTTGACTGGTGTTTTCTTGACCAGTCTGTGTATTGGCTGCTTCTGTCACTGCTGAAGTTCTCTCTGGATTTTCACTTTTATCAATTGTATCAGGACTTGTGTTTTCTGAATTTATTGGTGACATTGTTGCCTCTGTGACAGCTGTGCCTGTTACTAGATTGCCACTTTTTTGACTGATCTCATCTTCACCAGTCTGTGTAACTGCTGTTTCTGTCACTGCAGAGGTTTTTTCTGGATTGTCACTTTTAGTAACTGCATCAGGACCAGTTGTGTATTCTGAACTTGTAGGTGTCTTTGTTTTCTCTATGACAGAAACACTTGTTTCTAGATTGTCGCTTTTATGACTGGTGTTGTCTTGACCAATCTGTGTATTGTCTGCTTCTGTCACTGCTGAAGTTCTCTCTGGATTTTCACTTTTATCAATTATATCAGGACTTGTGTATTCTGAGTTTGTTGGTGACATTGTTGCCTCTGTGACAGCTGTGCTTGTTTCTAGATTGTCAGTTTTGTGACTGGTCTCAACTTGACCAGACTTTGTGATTGTTGGTCTTGTCATTGCAGTAGTATGATCTGGATTGTCACTTTTATCAACTCCATTGGGACTGGTTCCGTCATTCACAGTAGTTGGGATAACTGTTGTTTCTGTCACTGCCGACATTCTGTCTGGATTGTTCCTTTTCTCAATTCCATCAGGACCAATTGTGTAGCTTGATTTTGTTGGTATTCTTCCGGTCCCTGTGACAGGATTGTTTGTTTCTCGATTGTCATTTTTATTAGTTGTCTCAACTGGAGCAGTCTGTGTAATTGAAGCCTTTGTCACTGCACTAGTTCTGTGTGAATTGTCACTTTTATCAACTGCATCAGGACTGGTTATGATATCTGAATGTGTTAGTAACATTGTTATCTCTGTGACAGATGTGCTTGTTTCTTGATTTTCAGTTTTATGACTCGTCTCATCTTGAGCAGTCTGTGTAATTGCTGTTTCTCTCACTGCTGAAGTTCTTTCTGGATTGTCATTTTTATCAACTGCATCAGGACTAATTCTTTCATTTGGAGTAGACGGTGTAATTGCTGTTTCTGTCATTGGCAGATTTGTGTCTGGATTATCTGTTTTATGAATTCTCTCAGGATTGGTTGTGATATCTGAATTTATTGGTGACATTGTTGCCTCTGTAACAGACATGCTTGTATCTGGATTGTCCCTTTTATGACTGGACTCATCTTGTTCAGTCTGTGTAATTGCTGTTTCTGCCACCGTAGAGGTTCTATCTGGAATGTCACTTTTATCAACTGCATCAGGACTGGTTATGACATCTGAATGTGTTAGTGCCATTGTTCTCTCTGTGACAGACACACCTGTTTCTTGATTGTCAGTTTTATGACTGGTCTCATCTTGAATAGTCTGTATAATGGCTGTTTCTGTCACTGCTGAAGTTGTGTCTGGAATGTCACTTTTATGAATTCCATCAGGGCTGGTTGTGTCATGTGAATTTGTTGGTGACATTGTTGCCTCTGTGACAGACGTGCTTCTTTCTGGATTGTCACTTTTATGAGTGGTCTCATCTTGACCAGACTTTGTGATTGTGGCTTTTGTCAATGCAGAGGTTCTGTCTGGATTATCACTTTCATCAAGCCCATTGGGGCTGGATCTGTCATTCAGAGTGGTTGGGATGACTGTTGTTTCTGTCACTGCTGACATTCTGTCTGGATTGTTCCTTTTATCAATTCCATCAGGACTGGTTGTATATTCTGAATTTGTTGGTGACATTGTTGCCTCTGTGATAGACGTGCTCATTTCTAGATTGTCACTCTTATGACTGGTCTCATCTTGACCAGTCTGTGTAATAGCTGTTTCTGTCACTGCTGAAGTTATCTCTAGATTGTCACTTTTATCAATTATACCAGGGCTACTTGTGTAATCTGAATTTGTTGGTGTCCTTGCTGTCTCTGTGTCAGAAGTGCTTGTTTCTGGATTGTCAGTTGTATGATTGGTCTCATCAGAGTTTGTGGTTGTTGCTCCAGTCACTGTACTAGTTTGGTTCAGATTGTTACTTTTATCAACTGCATTAGAACTGGTTCTGTCAACAGTAATTGGGATAACTGTTGTTTCTGTCACTGCAGAAGTTTTGTCTGGATTATCACTTTTATCTACTCCATCAGGACTGGTTGTGTATTCTGTATTTGTTGGTGTTCTTCCTGTCTCTGTGACAGGAATGCTTGCTTCTGGATTGTTACTTTTATTACTTGTCTCAACTGGACCAGTCTGTGTAATTGAGGCCTCTCTCACTGCAGTAGTTCTGTGTGAATTGTCACTTTTATCAACTACATAAGGTCTGGTTGTCTCATGTGAATTAGTTGATGACATTGTTGCCTCTGAGACAGACATGCTTTTAACTGGATTGTCCCTTTTATGACTGGACTCATCCTGTCCAGTTTGTGTAATTGCTGTTTCTGTCAATGCAGAAGTTCTGGCTGGATTGTCACTTTTATCAACTGCATCAAGACTAGTTCTTTCATTTGGAGTAGTTGGCATAATTGCTGTTTCTGTCAATGCAGAGGGACTGGTTCTGTCATTCANAAATGCTTGTTTCTGGATTGTCACTTTTATTATTGGTCTCATCTTGGCCACTCTGTGTGACTGTTGCTTTTGTCATTGCAGGTGTTGTGTCTGGAATATCAGTGTTTTCAATTCCATCAGTAGTGGCTGTGTCATCTGAATTTGTTGAAGCCATTGTTGCCTCTGTGATAGGAGTGCTTGTTTCTGGATTGTCTCTTTTGGGACTTGTCTCATCTAGAACAGTCTGTGCAGTCGCAGCAGAGGGTCTGTCTGGATTGTCACTTTTATCAGTGGCAACAGGACCAGTTGTGTCATCTGAATTTGTTGGTGCCCTTGCTGTCTCAGTGACAGAAATGCTTGTTTCTGGATTGTCACTTTTATTATTGGTCTCATCTTGGCCACTCTGTGTGACTGTTGCTTTTGTCATTGCAGTTGTTGTGTCTGGAATATCAGTGTTCTCAATTCCATCAGTACTGGCTGTGTCATCTGAATTTGTTGAAGCCATTGTTGGCTCTGTGATAGGAGTGCTTGTTTCTGGATTGTCTCTTTTGGGACTTGTCTCATCTAGAACAGTCTGTGCAGTCGCAGCAGAGGGTCTGTCTGGATTGTCACTTTTATCAGTGGCAACAGGACCAGTTGTGTCATCTGACTTTTTTGGTGCCCTTGCTGTCTCAGTGACAGAAATGCTTGTTTCTGGATTGTCACTTTTATTATTGGTCTCATCTTGGCCACTCTGTGTGACTGTTGCTTTTGTCATTGCAGGTGTTGTGTCTGGAATATCAGTGTTCTCAATTCCATCAGTAGTGGCTGTGTCATCTGAATTTGTTGAAGCCATTGTTGCCTCTGTGATAGGAGTGCTTGTTTCTGGATTGTCTCTTTTGGGACTTGTCTCATCTAGAACAGTCTGTGCAGTCGCAGCAGAGGGTCTGTCTGGATTGTCACTTTTATCAGTGGCAACAGGACCATTTGTGTCATCTGAATTTGTTGGTGCCCTTGCTGTCTCAGTGACAGAAATGCTTGTTTCTGGATTGTCACTTTTATTATTGGTCTCATCTTGGCCACTCTGTGTGACTGTTGCTTTTGTCATTGCAGGTGTTGTGTCTGGAATATCAGTGTTTTCAATTCCATCAGTACTGGCTGTGTCGTCTGAATTTGTTGAAGCCATTGTTGCCTCTGTGATAGGAGAGCTTGTTTCTGGATTGTCTCGTTTGTTACTTGTCTCATCTAGAACAGTCTGTGCAGTTGCTATTTCTGTCGCAGCAGAGGTTCTATCTGGATTGTCACTTTTATCAGTGGCAACAGGACCAGTTGTGTCATCTGAATTTGTTGGTGCCCTTGTTGTCTCAGTGACAGAAATGCTTGTTTCTGGATTGTCACTTTTATTATTGGTCTCATCTTGACCACTCTGTGTGACTGTTGCTTTTGTCATTGCAGTTGTTGTGTTTGGAATATCAGTTTTCTCAATTCCATCAGTACTGGCTGTGTCATCTGAATTTGTTGAAGTCATTGTTGCCTCTGTGATAGGAGTGCTTGTTTTTGTATTGTCTCTTTTATGACTTGTCTCATCTAGAACAGTCGGTGCAGTTGCTATTTCTGTCGCAGCAGAGGTTCTATCTGGATGGTCACTTTTATCAGTGGCAACAGGACCAGTTGTGTCATCTGAATTTGTTGGTGTCCTTGCTGTCCCTGTGATGGAAATGCTTGTTTTTGGATTGCCTGTTTGGTGACTCGTCTCACCTTCACCAGATGTTGTGATTGAAGTCACTGTAATTGCAGAAGTTCTGTCTGGATTGTCACTTTTATCACTGACATCAGGAGCAGTTGTATATCCTGAATTTGTTGGTGTCCTTTCTGTCTCTGTGACAGAAGCACTTGTTTCTAGATTGTCACTTTTTTGACTGGTGTTGTCTAGACCAGTCTGTGTATTGGCTGCTTCTGTCACTGCTGAAGTTCTCTCTGGATTTTCACTTTTATCAATTATATCAGGACTTGTGTATTCTGAATTTGTTGGTGACATTGTTGCCTCTGTGACAGCTGTGCTTGTTTCTAGATTGTCAGTTTTGTGACTGGTCTCAACTTGACCAGACTTTGTGATTGTTGGTCTTGTCATTGCAGTAGTATGATCTGGATTGTCACTTTTATCAACTCCATTGGGACTGGTTCCGTCATTCACAGTAGTTGGGATAACTGTTGTTTCTGTCACTGCCGACATTCTGTCTGCATTTTTCCTTTTCTCAATTCCATCAGGACCAATTGTGTAGCTTGATTTTGTTGGTATTCTTCTGGTCCCTGTGACAGGATTGTTTGTTTCTGGATTGTCATTTTTATGAGTTGTCTCAACTGGAGCAGTCTGTGTAATTGAAGCCTTTGTCACTGCACTAGTTCTGTGTGAATTGTCACTTTTATCAACTGCATCAGGACTGGTTATGATATCTGAATGTGTTAGTAACATTGTTATCTCTGTGACAGATGTGCTTGTTTCTTGATTTTCAGTTTTATGACTGGTCTCATCTTGAGCAGTCTGTGTAATTGCTGTTTCTCTCACTGCTGAAGTTCTTTCTGGATTGTCATTTTTATCAACTGCATCAGGACTAATTCTTTCATTTGGAGTAGACGGTGTAATTGCTGTTTCTGTCATTGGCAGATTTATGTCTGGATTATCTGTTTTATGAATTCTCTCAGGATTGATTGTGATATCTGAATTTATTGGTGACATTGTTGCCTCTGTAACAGACATGCTTGTATCTGGATTGTCCCTTTTATGACTGGACTCATCTTGTTCAGTCTGTGTAATTGCTGTTTCTGCCACCGTAGAGGTTCTATCTGGAATGTCATTTTTATCAACTGCATCAGGACTGGTTATGACATCTGAATGTGTTAGTGCCATTGTTCTCTCTGTGACAGACACACCTGTTTCTTCATTGTCAGTTTTATGACTGGTCTCAGCTTGAGTAGTCTGTATAATGGCTGTTTCTGTCACTGCTGAAGTTGTGTCTGGAATGTCACTTTTATGAATTCCATCAGGGCTGGTTGTGTCATGTGAATTTGTTGGTGACATTGTTGCCTCTGTGACAGATGTGCTTCTTTCTGGATTGTCACTTTTATGAGTGGTCTCATCTTGACCAGACTTTGTGATTGTGGCTTTTGTCAATGCAGAGGTTCTGTCTGGATTATCACTTTCATCAAGCCCATTGGGGCTGGATCTGTCATTCAGAGTGGTTGGGATGACTGTTGTTTCTGTCACTGCTGACATTCTGTCTGGATTGTTGCTTTTATCAATTCCATCAGGACTGGTTGTATATTCTGAATTTGTTGGTGACATTGTTGCCTCTGTGATAGACGTGCTCATTTCTAGATTGTCACTCTTATGACTGGTCTCATCTTGACCAGTCTGTGTAATAGCTGTTTCTGTCACTGCTGAAGTTATCTCTAGACTGTCACTTTTATCAATTATACCAAGGCTACTTGTGTAATCTGAATTTGTTGGTGTCCTTGCTGTCTCTGTGTCAGAAGTGCTTGTTTCTGGATTGTCAGTTGTATGATTGGTCTCATCAGAGTTTGTGGTTGTTGCTCCAGTCACTGTACTAGTTTGGTTCAGATTGTTACTTTTATCAACTGCATTAGAACTGGTTCTGTCAACAGTAATTGGGATAACTGTTGTTTCTGTCACTGCAGAAGTTTTGTCTGGATTATCACTTTTATCTACTCCATCAGGACTGGTTGTGTATTCTGTATTTGTTGGTGTTCTTCCTGTCTCTGTGACAGGAATGCTTGCTTCTGGATTGTTACTTTTATTACTTGTCCCAACTGGACCAGTCTGTGTAATTGAGGCCTCTCTCACTGCAGTAGTTCTGTGTGAATTGTCACTTTTATCAACTACATAAGGTCTGGTTGTCTCATGTAAATTAGTTGATGACATTGTTGCCTCTGATACAGACATGCTTTTAACTGGATTGTCCCTTTTATGACTGGACTCATCCTGTCCAGTTTGTGTAATTGCTGTTTCTGTCAATGCAGAAGTTCTGGCTGGATTGTCACTTTTATCAACTGCATCAAGACTAGTTCTTTCATTTGGAGTAGTTGGCATAATTGCTGTTTCTGTCAATGCAGAGGGACTGGTTCTGTCATTCAGAATAGTTGATGTAATTATTTCTTCTGTCACTGCAGAAGTTCTACCTAGATTATCATTTTTATCAATTCCATCTGGACCAGTTGTATAATCTGAATTTGTTGGTTTCCTTGTTGTCTCTGTGACTGAAATATTTCTTTCTAGAGTATCATTTTTATGACTTTTCTTACTTTGACCAGTCTGTCTATTTGTGGTTTCTGTTGTAGTAGTTCTCTCTGAATTGTCTCTTTTATCATGTTCATCAAAAATTGTTGGCGGTGTGTCTGCTCTTCTGCTCGTATGTTTAACATCTGTTGCTATAGTCTCTTTTCTTGCAGTAGTTATACCTTTTTTATCAGTTTCATCCATTTGTGTACTTGTTTTCATTGTTGCTATAACTTTGTCATATAAGTTAGGTTCATTCTTATAATCTCTTGACATCGCTACAGTAGTAGTAATATCTCTGTTAGACAGCCTTATTATTGCTTTAAGTGAGGAAGGTGTGGGGTTTGAAGAAATAGCACTTTCATGTTTTTTCATGGTTACCACAGTTTTAGTAGGCAATGATATCCTACTGGTTGTAGAAGCAACACTAGCTTGCAAACCTAATGGTTTTGTGGTAATAATTTTGAAGAATGAAATAACATGCTCAGAATGGGGATTTGGGAAATAGCTAATATGCTCACCCAGAGTTGTTGCAATACCTTTATTTCCTTGGGTTGTAAGCTCTGTAGTAGTCTGCTTTGTAGAAGTAGATGGCAGCTTCACAGTAGTTGTGGGAGAAGGTGGTTTTGTGATACTCGTGGTAGATGGCTTGTTTGTGGTGATGATGGTGGTAGTTGTGGGTGGCAGTTTTGTTGTTGCCATGGTTGGTGGCAGCTTTGTGGTGGTAGTTGTGGTGGATGGCAGCTTTGTGGTAGTGGTGGTGGCAATGGTGGTAGATGGAAGCTTTGTGGTGGTAGTAGTAGATGGAAGTGTGGTGCTGGTGGATGGCAACTTTGTCATCATTGTTGTGGATGTCAGCTTTGTTGTGGTTGTGGTTGTGGTGGAAGCCATTTTTTCCATAGTTGTAGCAGATGGCTGCTTTGTGGTTGTGGTTGGAAGTTGTGTTGTTGTTGTGGATGACGTAGATGGCTGACTTGTGCTTGTGGTGGATGGCATCTTTGTTGTGCCTGTGGTGGATGGCATTTTTGTTGTGCCAGTGGTGGATGGCATCTTTGTTGTGGTTGTGGTAGATGGCATCTTTATTGTGGTTGTGGTGGATGGCATCTTTGTTGTGGTTGTGGTGGGTGGCATCTTTGTTGTGGTTGTGGTGGATGCATTGCCTTCCCCACTACCATAATCCTCTAAAATCACTTTCACTGCTTTGGATGCTGAAGATTTTCTTTTTGCTGCTTCACGAGCTTAAGCAAGAAAAAAAAGGGGGGAGGGGAAGAAAATTAAACATTCTATTTTTCATTCCCTGAAAATAGGTGGTCCCATAGATTTAAAATGCTGAAAGGAATCACCAGGTCTAAAAGCATTAGCAATACATTTTGCAGATTTCTATTAAAATAATGCTAGTTGATATACTGATTAACTAACCAGCAGCTTGTGATGTTTAGCAAAAATAATTCTGTATTTCAGAAGGGGAAAAAAGAGATTATGGAACTTAATTCTTCTTATTGTATAACCCAATTAAAAAAATCTAAGCTCAAAATACTTCAGAATATTATCAAAATATTTGAATGGGTTTATTCTTTTACCACACGGTTTTGCAATTATTGTAAATTGGGGGGGGGATTCTTCATTTTTATTTTATTTTTTGCCTCAACCACTGGCCTCTGAAATTAACTCTTTCCAAGGCTTCAAATATCATAAAACAACACACCAGTAACAGACCAGGCAAATTTGAGATTCTGTGGGGTCCTAATATCAACTTTACTTCTTCCAGTTTTTTTTGCAATATGACAGAAATTGTTTTAAATGAAAACAGGAAAGAGAAGTAAATGTATTCTGGCTTGTAGGTTTCCAGATTGTACTAACATTACCTTGCTTTTTGGCATAATCACCATTCAAAGTGAGGCACTTGTCAAAAAGAAGTCAAGATGGTGGCTGAAACAGTGGAATCGAAGCTCTGTCTGTTTTTTATGTGCATTGCATATGCAACACATGTAAGACACAAACAGAGAATTGCTCACACCATCATGGCCATTATATTGATTTTTTTGACTTCATCCTGAATGCACCCTTAAAGATTAGGAACCATCATTTTTAAATTTTAAAATACTTTTTCAAAATAGAAAAATATACATTACTTATGTGTCTGTTTCGCTGCAATCTTTATTCCTGGGCGCTTGAAAATGATCAGAAGGCATACCTTTCTTTTTTTCTTCTTCTACTGCCTTATCAATATTTCTGCGTGTATCCTCAGGTTCTTCTAATAAAGCTGTTGCTTTCCGAATCGATGAGGATTTTGAAGAAGTGGAAGAATGTTCGGAATGCTCTACAGTCATCAGAAAGATAAACATTCTAGAGATTATAGTTCTTGTTCACAGATGGAGTCCCTGGGAAGGTGGCACACACAGAGTTTGGGACATTAGGTTGCCCATGACCCTCCCTCCAAAGTTTTGGACACGGCCCACCAAAGCTTCCAATTTTGATCCCACACTATATTTTTAAGAAGAAAAAAACTTTTTTTTAAAAAAAAAATTAAGATCGTGCAGAGATCATTCAACCTGCTTTAAAGGTTGCTTTCAATGGTTCAGATTACAGGATAGTCCTCAATTTATGACCAGTCACTTAGCAATCGTTCAAAGCTACAACAGACCAGAAAAAGGAGACTTGAAGTTCCAAGGGTTGTGCCCCCTCCACAGCCAAGTGGCCACATTTACAACCATTTGCAGCATCCCACAGTCACATTGCATTTTACAATGGTTTTACCGAAAACTAGCACTTCCCATTTTTGGCAAAATCACACCAATAGAAAACTGGTTTGTTTATAATGACTGCCACAAAAAACAACTGTAAAATAAGACCATCGTGGCAAACAACCATAAATGGTAGATTCCATTATGGTCATATGTGAACGACTACCTGTAGCCCATCCCTAAATTGGCTTCAGATTAGTTTATCCTGATTAGCTGCAAAGCATGATTTGGAGGCATGCTGTGATGTACCCAGGCTTTCTTTACCTCTCCTCCTCAATCCATAAATTTCTTCAAAGGCTTTGTGTAGAAATAGCATAACTGTTGGTGCGCTTATATTAGCACCCAAAAGATTAAGCTCTATTAGATATATAACATGTGGACAATATTTGAAAGCAGGATGGTATGATTTTTGTATCTTTTCAGAGTAGAAATTGAAGGATCCTAAAATCTGTCCTGAAGTTGGCTCTTCATATCGTATGTTAGTTCAGTATATTGACATTCCAAGTCAGCATTTTTAGATATCTGCTGGACTATTACAATTTCCTACCCAAACAACACTGACAAACCAAAATCTCAAGATTTATCTACCGGTATAGGGCTCAGAATGAAAAAAAAAGCCATGAAGATACAGGTATATAAGTATATCTTCATAATTTAGATTTTCATTGGCATTTCTCTTTCCTCTCATGCCATCTTAAAACTGACTTCCAAAACAACTGTAATGTAATGCAGTGTTTTCTGTGTGTCCATATATACATGGGTGCATACAGATATCTATCACACTATTTGCTTTTAGATTAAACAACATTATGCAAAATGCAGAAAGAGATAAGAAATAGTAAAGAAATTAAATGCATAGAATAAGGAAAAACAAAGCAAACCTAGTTACGATTGGATTACATTAGCATCATTCACTATGCTTCATATTTTTTCTGATGCAAAATATTCTTTTCATCCTATCAATCCACCATTTCATATACTACCTTCATTCTTTAAACTTCATACCCATCTCTTTTTAGGCTCATAGCACTCTCAGCTTTCTATTCTGGAGAATTAGGCTTCTGCAACAATCTTGGGCAGTGAAAGAACAAGGAAACACTTTCTGGCTAAGGTGATGTCAAATGCAGTCCATGGCAAAAAAGAAAAGAAAAAGGACCTTCTTGGTTCTAAACTTCAGATTAAGTTCCAAAGAAATATATAAGATGGAGACATATTTGGCTTGGAAATTAGATTCCGTGGAAACCATTTAAAGGATGCATCATTGCCACTGAATTCTAAAAAGTGTTTATCAGTTCCAACTTTTGTCTTTCTCCCGAGGCATAGACAAGGAAATCATATCTGGGTGGTGTGTATGTATGTGTGTGTATACATTAACCGTTAAAATACATTTATGGTTTCCACAAAAATTCAGGTAAGTTTACCTTCCAAAGTTTCACGAGACAGCGTCTTGTGCTTCTTCTTCTTTAAAGACACTGGTTTGGGGTTAAGTTTGGGTGAACGTTTGGTTGTTGATTTTGGTTTGGAGGTTGTGGCTGGTGGCTTGGTTGTGGTGGTCGTTGCTAGAGAAGTTGTTTTGGGAGTTGTTTTGGGGGTTGTCAAGGGAGCTCTAGTGGTGGTGACAGTCACTGCTCCTGAACAGTCAAGCATAAACAGTAGATCTCAACTGAAATTGCTTATGTATAACTTAGCTGATTTAAGTTTGTAATTATTAACTATTTACTGTTTTAGGCAAAAAACTTGTTTAAAAAAGCCCATTTTTTAAAACAGTCCATATTTCAGCTCTAACTTGCCAAATTCTGTTCTCCCTCTATCATCTCAATATTTTTTAAATTAAAGCTTACTAGCAGGAATATTTTTGTCTAAGAATGGAAACAGATTTAAATTTAATTGCTCTATACACAAAATAAGATAATTTTGTGTATAGTGACCAACTTACAATGTAACTTAAAATAATACTGTATAATTAAAATCTACTATAATATTTTGCAGTCCAACAAGTGGCAACTGACATATAAGGGGGGAAAAACAAGATTTTGTACTTCTATAGTTAATATTAGGACAGCAATCAAGTAATAGATATATTGTAGGTGACAATTGGGTTCCTTGTCTGGAATTCTCTGAAGGAAAGGATAAATCAGCTGGCTTGCCATACTCTATGAAATGAGAAATTCCTCACAGCCTAATACACAATGTTACAGCCTCTGAGAAACAAGCATGTTATTAGCAACTACATTGTCATTATGGAGTTAAAACCTTGAATCCTGCTAGAGAGAAGGACCAGTGATGTCTTGAAGTAGTAATATTTGCAAAAGAAGAACCTACTGTGATGGAAGTTAGTTAGACATACAATATTGTAATAAGAGCTGATGAGGAATGGCTGGGTGGAAAGCCAGCATTTCAAACTAATTGGAGAATGTGATTTATGACTGTTAGTTGTAGGAGAGAATTGTGCTTTGATCTATGTGCTGAAGGGAGGGGAAGTCAGATTTTGGCTTCGACTATGTATGTGCCAAAACTATGCTGCTCGAATAAAGGTTCTTTAAGGTAAATAATGCCTCGAAGTTCTTTGAAGAGTTTCATCTGTCAGAACCATGACATTAAGCCAAAATCTGACTTCCCCTCCCTTCAGCACATAGATCAAAGCACAATTCCCTCCTACACTAACAGTCTTAAATCACATTCTCCAATTAGTTTGAAATGCTGGCTTTCCGTCCAGTTCTTTTCCCCGCCATTCCTTATCAACTCTTATTACAATATTGTATGTCTAACTAACTCCCATCACATTCTTCCCCCTCCCCCAGTATCATCTAATTCTAAGAGTAAAGTATAAGAAAGAAAAAGGCTGCATCTCCATATGTTGTCAAAGCAAGAACATCCAATGTTAGCAGCGTTGACACCTACAGTGTACCTGTGGTTAAAACCTCCATGACCCAAGAGACAGACCTATAACTTCAATAATTCATCTTATCTATTTGCTAGATATTATTGTAACAAAATCTGGAACAAGCAACTTAAAGGCACACTATTTTTATTTTATAAAATTTTATAAACATATGACTGGTCTATTTTTTTTCATTCAATTATTATTAGAAATTTCCTGGACAAGTCCTTGCACTTTTCTTGGGTGAGGTTTTCTGAAATGGTTTGCATTACCTTCTTCCTATGGCTGAGAGAAAGTTATTGGCCCAAGATAGGATTAGAACTCACAGTCTCCCAGTTGCTAACCTGATGCCTTAACCACTATACCAAATTGATTCTCTCCTGGTCTACAGGAGGTGAGAAAAGGACTCATGTTCAGCTTGTGAACATTCATAAGGTTGAATGTTCCTCCAAATTTCCTTCTCAACATAGTAAACTAATGTGTCAAGATCATGGCCTTTCTCCCTGTTCATGTAACATTTTCATGTGCAAGGGCTAAGCCTGAATTGTAGCATTAGGAATAAGTCCGAAAGTAAACTTCAGTGTCTGTTACAAGCTAGGTGTTGGAAAAGAATCAAAAGATTCTGAGACTCACCTGGACAAGCCTCTTTAATGTCTGGACAGCACTTGCCAAATTTGTGACAATCTGGATCACAGTCACAGAGTCTGCCCCGGACATATCGATCAGTACAGTGTCCTTTACAGGAGAGTTCTACATGGGATGATGGAGGAAGAGTAGCATTCCTTGTCTTCAGAATTGCAATTATCTTTTTATTACATTACTACTATCAAGTTCCAATGTTGAAAATTAGCATTTGTATAGAAGGATAGCTTATTTCAAGAAAATGATATTGAATCCACACACTAGTCCCTGCAAAGCCACCCACTCATTGTTGCCAAGTAGCTATAAAAAAAACTCCTAAGTATAAACATTACACTAATTCATGACCTCGGAAAGTAATCACTAAAACATATTATTTAGATGATACAACTACATGTTTGGGGAGTATATTTGTTTTCTGGTGTGTAATTGCAAAGCCCATATCATTTATACCCTTCGGATGTTATGATGGAAGTTGCAGATAATGATCAAGTACAACATGGCATGCATCTTTCTCCCTCTCTTTTTTTCCTGTTTGAGTATCAAGAAGTTGTAGAACCATTTGGCAACATGTTGTGCTAAAGCTACAGGCTCTAAACCAAACCGTCTGTAAAGTTTCCAGTTACAAAATGAATGAGAGATGATAGGAGAACACTCACTCGGATTCTTCCCTATGTAATGCAGTTGGTAAGAAAGAGGGAGGATCAGTGGTGGGATTCAAATATGTGAACAACCAGTTCTCTGTGTGGATGCCGCTTCCGGAAGTCCATTCTGGGCCTGGGCCTGGGCAACAAAAAATTAGCTACCGGTTCTGCCGAAGTGGTGCAAACCGGCTGAATCCCACCACTGGGGAGGACTGGAGAACATGCTTGTATTGACCTAACATTAATTCATTTGGAAGAGATAGTCTTCCTATTAATACTAAGATCCAGATTATATAATAGACAATACATGAAGTTTGAGAGGCCGTGATTAAATATATTTGGACAAAGGCTCAGATTTCAGTATGCAATTTTCAGAAAGTGTATAATTCCCACTATGGTGAGAATGCTATACATGAACTATATCTTGTCAGTGGCTTCTGTATGATATTTGCTCCTTGGTAATATGTTTTGCTTCCCTGAAGATTCCTGTACAGAAGCATATCCATATCCATATATGTATATGTTTCTATATATGATTCTTATACATTTTACATAGGAGTTATTCTAGAGGAATTACTTCTTTTGTTCCAGAAGAATCAGTTCAGAGATTGCAAACATTCCCATTCTTAAAATGTGGCAGGGGATAGGCTGAATGATACATGGTGTAAAATAAATATAATACACGTCCGATTAACAATTACATCCAATTAATCCCCAGACACAGCTACGCATAGCAGGTCAGTTATGTTCTATCACTCGGGGGAAACTGTCACTATTTTTAAAGTTCGAGAATGTCTAAGTATACTGCATTCCTGAAGATTCCATAGAAAAGTCGTTATTTTAGTGGCACAGAATGTTGCTCCCCCGTCTTTTGAGTTAAAAACAGACCGAGTGCAGACCTACCTGCCAGGCAGACCTGTTCATAATCAGGACAGCATTCCTGATAGACATGGCAGTTACTGTCACATTGGCAGCCAGGACTCCTAGAATACCCTTCTGCACATCTCCCTGCACAGCTTGATAAACCTAAAAGCACACAGAATTGCCACACCAGAATGGTAGATAAGGAGAGAATGAATGGTAAAGCATCAGGAGACAGGAGGATCATTTCCTCCAGAAATACAAATCTTACTTTCCATCTGAACACAAGCAACATATCTTATATTCACTTAGGTCACAAACAGAAATATTTTTCCAAGTAGGTTTGTTTTTTTTGGTAGATAATTTTTCCTTTGCAAATAATCACAGAAGTGAAACAGCATAAGAACAGTTTCCTGTAGATTGCTATCCTATAAAATAGTCTTGTCCCAGCCTGATGTCCTTAAAATGTACTGGGGAAAATACTTCCAGAACTGAAAACCAGAATAGCCTTCAGCCCTCAGCTCTTGCAGAATTAAACATATTCAGAATTTGCTCAGTGATAGTTTTACTTAATAAAATATATTTACTTCTACTACCAAATAATATAACCCTAGAGATATATTGAGGTTTCACTGTGACATTATAATATGTGTTGCTGTTTTTACATCCACTTTACATCTTTCATAGCAAAAAAAAGTAGATTGGTCTTATAATTGCACAAAGGTAGCCCAGATATAGCCACAAGGAAAACCAAGAAAGGGCAGCCACAGCATCGTGTGGATCACTGGGGATGGAGTAGTAAAGCTGCATGTCATCAGCATCCTTATGATATCTCATCCATGGTGTCAGATGATCTCAGTCAGCAGTTTTATGTAGATGTTGAAAAGGATTGGAGTGAGTACTGAGACCCACAGCGAAGTGGCTGTGGACTGGACCTCTCGGTTCCTATCCACACCAATTGGGACCAGCCTTGGAGAAAGAAGCCAAGTAAATGCAATAGTTCCCCACCCAGCCCTAAACTTTGCAACTGGCCCAAACAATGGCCGATGGTATTGAAAGCCACTGAGAGGTCAAGGAGACCAAGGATGGATAAACTACCACCATCCCTCTCTTGCCAGAGATCACCCCCAAGTATGACCAATACCATTTCTGTCTCATAACCCATGAAACCTGACTGAAAGGAGTCCAGATAATCTGTTTCAAGACCTCACCTCTGGAGCTGCAATACAGCCACTTTTTCCACAACCTTTCCTAGAAAAGGGGAAGTGGGAAACTGGATGAAAATTATCCAGACGAAAATTGTCCAGGAATCAACAATGATTTCTTGAGGAGGGGGTGAACAAAAGCCTCCTTAAATGATGCCAGGAACATCCCTTCCTGCAACAATGCATTAATCAATGCCTGGACCCACCTGCAGGCCACCGTCCTGGAGGCTTTCACCAACCAGGTGGGACAAGGATCTAATAAGCAGATAGTTGTGTTGATACCCCCAAAGACCCTGTCCAATTTCTCAGATCCAACAAGTTCAAACCGCTCCCAGATAATTGGACAAGTCCATTCCCTGGGCATCTCCACTGCACCTGCTCCATGCTTGGTCTCAAACTGAGATTGGATCCGAGAAATTTTATCCATCCGGTGCTTGACAAATTCTTTTGCATGGCCCTGTAAGTGATTGTCCAAGCTCTTTTCCTAAGGAGGACCAGGTGACACTCTACAGATGCAATGGCTGGAGAAATAGTGACATTCTGCCACTCTTATTGCCACAAGATGGGCCTTAACTGTGGCTCTGACCCATGTCCAATTGAATTCATTCTTAATTTTTTTCTCCAGCAGCACTTTAGCTGTCTTTTGGACCTTTTCAGCACTGTTATTGTATACTTACATTGTAGCTCTAACTGGAAATGAGCTTTAGTATGTATGGCAGCTTACTCTCTTTGAAGTTCTCTAAAGACTGTTACATAGAATAAAGGAAACTCTTCTCATTCCAACCTCATTTCTAGTACCTCTCTTTAGCATGCCATTAATATGCTTAAGATAATAGCCCATGTAATAGAAACCTCTGTTCAGGGCAGACATCAAAGATTTTGAACAAAAACCAGTATGAGAAATGCGTTATGCTTTTTATTGGAAAACAAACATCTTATTTTACAGTTTTGAACCAATAAGTGAGACAAAACCTAGAAAACCTTCAAAATTTTCTCTTCATTAAATGGTATAATATAATGCACAGTTATTAAAGTATACCTATTTTGAAAAGCACATCAAGCAAACATTTCTATGCATAAAATGCATAGCATTATTGCAGTAACTTTGCAAAAATTGAACACATCAGGCAAAAATGCAAACAAATGTGAGAATGTCTATGCACAACATACGTAGTTTAGGGCAACGTTTTTAAAAGAAAATCTCTCAAATGAGAATGCCAATTGGATGGGGGGGGAAATGAAACAATGAGTAATCCAGATTAGCAGTTTACCAAACCTTAAAATCTATATGGTGAGTCCTTGTTATCATTTTAGGAGAAGGAAAATTAATTACTGAGGAAAAAAATCCTTTGGGTAATATCTCTCTGGGTCACATAAATACAAGTACTAGTTGTAAGATTTCCTGTGCGTCTCCCCGCCCCCTCTATATTCATTATCCTTTTTTTTCTCTTAAACTATACAATTCCATTTAAGCAGGCTATAGCCTGAGCTGCCATTCTCAAGCCATTTTAAAATGCTGTTTTTGCTTAACATTTTACAGTACCTTGTGAAGAAACTTGCTGCATTAAGGCCAGTGAAAATAAAAGTAGAGTTATCTGGTACATATTCCATGCCATGGTGACTTTTGATGTGCACTTCGTTCCTTTAAACAATAAAATATTTATTATAATATGAATAATGCATTTATAATCAAAATACTTCAGAACTTTACTTTTATGCACAAAGACATGTATATTTCATTAAGTGTTAAAAGGTCAGAAATATCTCTTTCTTTAAACTATAATGGGATAGATAGATAGATAGATAGATAGATAGATAGATAGATAGATAGATAG
>NW_015386516.1:341483-345250 GCF_001527695.2 Protobothrops mucrosquamatus | reverse complement strand
TAGATAGATAGATAGATAGATAGATAGATAGATAGATAGATAGATAGATAGATAGATAGATAGATAGATAGATAGATAGATAGATAGATAGATAGATAGATAGATAGATAGATAGATAGATAGATAGATAGATAGATAGATAGATAGATAGATAGATAGATAGATAGATAGATAGATAGATAGATAGATAGATAGTGTATCAACATACACACAAACACACACACTCACATGTAAACTATTCATCATAATATAAATTTAATATTATACTATTAATTTGACATTCTTACCAATTAAATTATATATATATATTAAGCATGAACAAGATAATCAAGATGAAAAATATTAAAATTTTGCTCAAAGAAAGTTCTAAACAACAAGTATTTTATGGGGACATTTATCTTTCACTTTATGAAAAAGATAATAGATAAAATGGATAATATATCAAACTCCTAAGTTCTGCTCCCTTTCTCCTTGAAAAAATAAATAAATTCTTAAATTAATTTTTAGAACTATTCTAACCAAATACACTCCATTTAAAAATTTTCAAGTCCAAACCCTATTAAAAATTAATTTTATTTCTGGGTGTCATCTGAAGATACAGCAAATCCTTTAAACCAAGGTCTAGCTACAGAAATTGGGATTACTTACCGTTCAATGGCCAGTTCTGTCAGCAGTGATTCTCCAGTTCCTTATATATATATTGGTAAAATTTATTGGGATGAACTAATTAGGCAACACATTAGACAAAACCAACTGTGACAGCTCATGACAGCAAATTTTCCACCTCTCCTGGAAGTCATCCCAGAAGACTAAACAGTAACATCTGGAAAACACGCCCATCAAGAAAAAAAGACTATAAAAATGTAGACTTATTAGTCAACACACTTTCTAATATTTTAGTTAAGTGAACAAACTGTCCTGAAAGTTCAGAGGTATCTGCCAGAAGCTACCATTAACCACCAGCAGCAGTGGATATGACTGACTGATTGATCTCAGAGATATTATGTGAGCATGGAACTATGTCTTTTCCTGGTGTCACATACCTGCCCTATGCATCTGCCACAGAAAAGTCACCCTGATGCATTTCAGGCAGGTGCTGCACACCTACCCACAAATACTCTGAATTACATTTCTTTCTTGAAATTTGAAGCACTGTGCAGACTTGTTTAGTTTAGTTGATTGACAGATGTAGCCGTAGACCAAACATACAGAGTCCTACTAATTTCAACATTCTCCTCTATCTTTTTTCCTTGTTACAGGTGTATACACTAATCTGGTCCAATGTCTGGACCACTTTACTTTCTTACATATTTGTTGACACATAATTGCTTCTTCTGTAATTTCAAGTAGATTAGGGGGTATTTCATTGGCATCTGGTTTTGTTATCCCCTAGAAGAGCCAGTTCTGGATCACTTTATATTTTATTTCTACAAATGTTCTGTAACTCTCAAATTTTATTTGTAATGGATTTTAGTGCATTTTCCTTTGATCTCTCTCTCTTTCTCTCTTAGATCTCTTGCATCTTTTGACGTCCTATTTTAGCTATACTTTTCTCTATGATTTTTCCATCTTATAATCAACTCTCATGTTTCCTTTTCTTGTTACTCCATCTTTACTGAGATATACAGTGATCCAGAACTGGCCCTTTTAGAGGATAACAAAACCAGATGCCAATGAAATACCCCCTAATCTACTTGAATTTATAGAAGAAGCAATTATGTGTCAACAAATATGTAAGCAAGCAAAGTGGCCCAGACATTGAACCAGATTACTATATACACTTATAACAAGGAAAAAGATGAAACCAGAAACTTTTCTTCCTGGCTTAATGGAAGAAGAACTTGGGGAAACAATTTGGAACTTTGATCTTATATATGTTGATGGCAGTTCCAATTTTTTTCCAAGTTCTTTTTCCATTAAGCCCAGAAGAAAAATTTCTGGGTTCATCTTTATCTTTACTTTAAGATCCAGCTGTATTTTTGGCAGGAAGCCAGATTGGTCTTTTGTTGTTGTTGTTAGTTGCGAAGTCGTGTCCAACAAACAGCAGCAAAGAGTTAATAATCTTTATTTAATAATGAAATTGGTCTGTAATTCTTTGTCTTTGTGGTATCTTGGCCCTCCTTCAGTAACAACTTGAATTTTAACTTGTATATCAGACACCCATGATCTTCCTGCCTAGAGATGTCCTAGTTAGTTGGATTGTATTTCTCTATAGCATTATAGTTGGTCCCATGGGCAGCCAGATGTTTAGACAGAAGTAGGCATTTTAATCCACCTATTGAGAGGAGAGGAAGGGAGAAACTCTAAATCATCACCATCATTATCATCAGTGCTACAGCAAGTGGCACTTCAGGTGCTTTATAGTACAGAAGGATCAGGGAAGGAACAGAAAAAAAATAGATAAACAGGAAAGTCTTTCCTTCACCTGATGTGCTTTAAAGGCATTAAACTACAACTCCCATAACCCTCAGCAATTATTCGGGGAGTAGAAAATGTAATTCAACACATTTGGAAGGCACCCATGAGGAGACCACCAATCGAGAAAGTGTCCAGCCTTTTAATTTATTTTTTTAATGCTACTCCATCCAATTAGTTGTTTTTAAGAGGCCAAAATAGAAGATGGCCTGTGCTATTTTTCCTATTGCCTGTCTCATAACTCAATCAGATGTTATGAATAGAACAAAGAACATGAATAAATATTGATCTGAATCACCTGAAAGGCCTCTTGCGCTCAAAAGAAGGAAAACATGCAGTTTTTATTTTATTTTTTTTTCTTTTAAAAAATCCTCAGGGAAAGATGAGTTTGGATGTTGTCTTTCATGTTAATCTGCTGTAACAGTTTCATCACACAACCTTTCTGACTGAGATGAGTAAACATTTTCCCCAAAATAACACCCATCCTTCAGGTTTGGGTGAGAGTGGGGTGATGACAGGCATATAAATGGGATGTAGTGTTGTTCTTTCTCCTTGTTTTTTTTTTCAATTACAAAAGGACTGTAAGTTTCCCATTATGTAAATTACCTGATTTGTCATACATGTGAAAGAAATCGCAGCAGAAATTCTACATTTCTGAGCAGCACACAGAAAAGAAATACAATATGATATTCTGTTCAAAACATTGCGAATAATGCCTTATATTCAAAAATCTCCTGAGGTGATTCTTTTTTAGTTAAATAGGGAAATTTCAACTGGAAAACAAAAGGACTGTAATAAGTGCGAAAAGTTATTATTTATTTACTAAATTTGAAGAACAACCAATTCAGAATGACAATAGAGTAAAAGTTACAAGCGCACTGAATAGAATTAAAACAAAAAGAAAGTGAGCCTCGGTAATGAATGCACCTAATTCATCAATATAATTTGTATTGTTTCCTCTAGGCCCTTAGGAGTTATTCTGGTTCATTTGAACTATGGTAGCTATTCATGAGTAACCCACAAGCCACTGTTCATCGGCCTCACCACCTCAATCATGTGTTGTCCTCTCCTTAACACAAACCCTTATTTTCTAAGAACATGTGACATCTAGCAAAAGTTCAGCTTTTTAAAGGTACAGCTTTACCTTTACAGAGCCTTTCTATTCTGGGTCTAAATACACTGCAAAATACTGATGTGCATGAATTTCGAGTGCATACTCATTCTCTCTTAGTTCATATTGCCCAGCCTCTCCTTTGGTTGTCTCTGTCTTCTACCACAAAGGAGATTTCAATTTGAGTTTCTAGGGTTCCCCTCCTTCCCTAGATCCATTGTCCAATAGCACTAGCTTAGAC
>NW_015386516.1:331759-341150 GCF_001527695.2 Protobothrops mucrosquamatus | reverse complement strand
ATATACCGCTTCAAAGTGCTTTATAGCCCTCTCTAAGCCATTTATAGAGTCAGCATATTCCCCCCAACAATCTGGGTCCTCATTTTACCGACCTCAGAAAGATGGAAGGCTGAGTCAACCTTGAGCCGGTGAGAATCGAACTGCCGAACTGCTGGCAACAGACAGTCAGCAGAAGTACTGCATTCTAACCACTGCGCCATCACGGCTCATAGTTGTTGTAGTTATAAAGCAAACTAAGAATCATGCTTGCTTAAATAGAGTTAAACAAATGATAAGGGGGAAAATCATTATCCCCACTTCTTCTGTTATATGTCATTGGAAATAGATGAGGACTTTTTAAAAAATTGTGCAATTCCTGTCTCACAATTTTAACTCCTGATGGCCTCATTTTTCCATTTCTTTTCCTTTCCACTACCTTTTATCTACCAATCACCATCACCACTCAAGATCTATTTGGGAGATAAAAGGAAAATAAAACCTTTACGGATACATGACTCAAAATGTTTATTTACACCAATTTTGTTTCTACAAACATCCATTAAACCCAATAATTATTTTTCAAACAACACAAAATTACACTATATGGATCAAAAATGATTGCTTTGAAAGCAGAGTGTCTCCTTCCACTTTCTCCAGGAAATGCCTGAAAACGTATGAAGCTCCATGGCAGGAGAACACCAGCAAAGCTTCATTACAACATCAGCACCACATAGGCAGCAATGGGCTTCACAGTCATTTAAGAGGACTTAGCAGAATCCTGTAGGACAGAAGATTTTTTCCCCTCTTCCACAATGCTTTCTTTTCAACCTTTTCTCCTCCAAGGATGGAGTACACCACAAGGGACTAGAGACATCTGTGATAGCTTTCATTAAGATGAAAAAGCAACATTGTGCCATTGTACAGCAAGCTCAGCTCTTTTGATATGTGCATATGTCACAATGTATGTACAAAGTTCATTGACTTCTTGATTCCTCCTGCCTTCCAGATTCCTCTGAATGGAACAATTTGTGGGTTTTGTTGTTCCTATACTGTATCTGACTAATTAATTGTTTAGAGATAAATCTAACCTCCTAATTATTCTTGTTTTGGTTTCCCATCATCTATTAATCATTGATCCAATTGTGTCACAGGGCTTGAGCCACAGTGGACTCAGATCAGTCATACACTATTGTATTATGGTTTTCCTCAGTTAATACTAAAGTCTGTATATTGGCCCAGTGCTAAAATTCCATTTTTGGATTCACTCAACAAGAAAACAAAATTGTTTGGTTCAAGTAAAACACTATACTCAAGGAAATAAATCAGACAATTTCTCCACCAGTGATATAATCTCTTCATAGCATTACTCGGCCATTACTCGCATTATATAATAGTTGGACAATTCCAGATGATGCTTTAAGTCACTAGTGGAAAAACAACCAATGACAAAATAATTATTTGGTTCACAGAGTATATCAAGACAAAGGTTTGATTCTTACAGCATGGTAAACGACCCAACCCCCTTTTTAGTCTAGTATGTTGTACATATCCAGCTCTTCAGTGGTTGATAATCCCACAAGGACTATAGAGCCACAAGGACTCCTTGGGATGAAGGGAATTACTTACAAAATCAGATCTATTCTGGGGATATGTCTGGTTTTCATACTATACAGAGAAGAGATCACCTAAATATTTTACATTTTTTAGCCTCCCTCCCCCCAATGCTTTTGAGTCCATGTTAACTGCTAGTTTTTCTTGGCAAGATTTCAAAGATAGTTTGCCATTGCCTCTTTCCTAGGGCTGAAAGAGAGTGGCTGGCTCAATCCAGCTGGCTTAATTCCTGAGGCAGGACTAGAACTCATAGGCCCCTGCCTTCTAGTGCTTTATAGCCTATAGTTTGCCTTAACTTCTACAACAAACTGGCTTTGTACATTATTGCCTAAGATCTGTTAAAGCAGAGGTCCCCAACCTTTTGGGCACCAGGGTCCGGTTTCATGGAGAGAGGTTTTTCTGCGGACCGGAGGGGGCATGGTTTCATGTAATGCTTGCATCTCATTGATGGGGCTTTGCTTATTTGCGCGGACCAGTTTCTGGCATGCCGCGGCCTGGTGCTGGTCCACGGACTGGGGGTTGGAGACCCCTGTGATAAAGTATACAAAATTGCTAATAAAACTGTATCATTTTTATTTTGCTGAAATATTTTGAGAAGATTTTAATTTTTTTTCTTTTAGAGTTAGTCTAAGATTGCAGACAGCAAGTAAAATAAATGCTAGAATAATTATTTATTTAGAAATCTGTCTCATTTTTAAAATACTTGCATTTTATTTAAGTCTAGCGTAAGGAAAGAGCTGTCCAACCCAGACCCAACACATTTACTTTGATAAAGGGAGAGGCTCACAGACAGAAACATTGATTCATAACTTTCTTGAAAAAAATAATATTTACAGTCCTGCATGAAATCAGAATGCATTTGAGTCAAATACCACAGTCAAATGATCAAATGAATTCCATGTAAACCAGATAATAGAAGTCAATTTGAAATTATGTTCTAAATGTTATGTTCTAAATCTTTATTGCTTAGTAGCTCCATTTCACATATAATGTAATAATCTGCAGCCTTTGTTCAAGTACAATGACCATATTTCAACTTTTGAAAAGAAGATTCTCTGGAGATAAGATTGTTTATGCTGCTCCATTCAATTGTTTTACTGTAATTAGAGGAGGAAAAAAATGTGTGAGAAAAAAGAAAATACATATTTGGTCATTAGAGCATTTATATATTTGCCAGACTTTATTGAAATAAGGTAGACCTCTGACGGTTGCTTAAGAGACATTACCTCATTGTAAATGGATCGGGCCATAACTGATTTCCGTCCACCACAGCATGAGTACCATACACATCAGAAAACCACCCCAAATCCTGTCATTTCCCAGCTTTCTTCTCAAATTCCACATCAGACAAAAATCATTTTGGCACTTTGAATGGAGAATCCAAGTGATGCAGCTTCACTATAAAATAATGAAGCCTGTCTGCTCAAGAAGATCAACACACATGCTGGTTCTGCCCACGCCATTCTGTCTTGCCCTTTTCAGCTCAGGATCATTTCTTTGACTCTCCTCCCATGTTTTTTTCTTTTTCTGTGCCAAAAATACAGAAATATAAGTGTTTGTTTCTTTATTGCAATTTTTAAACTGCCCAAATTTCTCTGGAGAGTTACAATAAAATCTCTGATCAGAAATGATCTTCTGCTGCACAATAAAAGCTTCTTCAACTTTGAAGACTTTATAATAATTATCATTTATCTTTATCTGATTGTCTAATTCAACCAAATTTCATGAACGAAGGCAAATATAGGTTTCCCAGGATAATGTTGCAGGATCCAATCTGGGTCAGTAACTAGGATCAGAGGTTTAGTCTTCCGAGTTTATGGACTCGTGCTGAAGCCCCTCTTCAGGGAACTTCTTTCTAGCAGAATGTGCCTGCTAGGGAGAAGTTCCTTGGGCTCATGGAACTTTATTATCAATTGTCCTTCTCCAGTTACTGTTTCTACACAGTATAGAATAGAATCGAGCTGGAAGGGACCTTGGAGGTCTTCTAGTCCAGCACCCTGTTCAAGCAGGAGGACCTATATCATCTCAGACAAGTGACTGTCTAGCCTCTTCTTAAAAATATCCAGTGATGGAGCACCCACGATTTCTGGAGGCAAGCTGTTCCACTGGTTAATTGTCCTCACTGTCAGGAAGTTTTTCCTTAAAACAGGTTGCTTCTCTCTTTGATCAGTTTCTTGTCCTGCCCTGTGATGACCCCCTCTTGTTGGTGGCAGCCCTTCAAATACTAGAATACTTCTATCATGTCTCCTTATTTCTTCTTTTCTTTAGACTAGCCAAACCCAAGGCCCATTGTTCAAGTTTGTCAAGGACTTTTTGGATCCTGAGTTTATCTTCTGGGGTGTTGGCTACTCCTGCCAATTTAGTGTCATCTGCAAATTTGAGGAGTTTGCCTTCAATTCCCTCATCTAAGTCATTGATGAAGATATTGAAGAGTACTGGGCCTAAGACAGAACTTGTGGTACCCCACTGCTTACTTCTCTCCATGTGCATGTAGTGCCATTGAGGACTACTCGTTGAGTATGGTTTTCTAGCCAGCTACAGATCCATCTGGTGGTGATGTCTATTCCATCTTTTTCTAGCTTACTAAGCAGTAGGTTGTGGTCTACTTTATTAAATGCCTTACTGAAATCTAAGTATACTACGTCCACAGCATTTCACTGATCTACTAATTTAGTCACTTTATCAAAGAATGAAATAAGATTGGTTTGGAATAATCTGTTTTTAACAACTTGTGCTGGCTACTAGTTATAACTTTGTTTGCTTCTAGTTGTTTGCAGATCTGTTTTTTGATTATCTTTCTAGGATCTTCCCAGGTATTGATGTTAAACGGATTGGTCTGTACTTTCCTGGGTTCATTTTCCCTCCTTTTTTTGAAGATAGGAACCACATCAGCCCTTTTCCAATCCTCAGGTACTTCCCCCCCCATGCTCCATGATTTATGACAGATCTGGTGCAATGGTTCTGAGATAACATCTGCCAGCTCCTTCAGAACTCTAGGATGTAATCTGTCGGGTCTCAGTGATTTATATTCGTCAAGGTCGATAGGTGTTCTCTTACCATTTTCTTGCCTATTTTAATTTTTGTTTCTAGTTTGTCTTTTGCAGTGGTTTTTTTTTTTTTTTTGGTATGTTGGGCTATAGTTTCTTTTTGTGTGAAGACTGATGCAAAGTATGAGTTAAGCAGCTCTGCTTTCTCCCTGTTGCCTGTTATTTCATTGTCATCTTATCTCTTTAGTGGACCTACAGTTTCCTTGACTTTTTTCTTGTTAATATGTTGGAAGAAACTTTTTTTATTATCCTTGATTTCTGTTGCAAGTCTTTGTTTGTTCTGAGCCTTTGCTTTTCTGACTTCATCCTTGCATGTTCTGGCTGTCTGCTGATAATTGACTTTAGTAGTGTATCCCTCTTTCCATTTATTGTATTTGTCCTTTTTGTCTTTCAGTTTGTCAGAGAGATCTTTGTGCAGCCATGTTGTTTTCTTCTTGAATTTGTTGTTTTTCTTTTTCAGTGGTATTGTGCTGATCTGGGCTTAAATCAAACTTAAATAAAACCAATTTTATTTAAATCAGTCTACACAGATCTAAAAATCTTGGTATAGGCAGTAAAACATACATATTTCTACTCATATATTGAGACCATTTTTTAATATATCTAAAACTCATAAGAACATTTTTTTTTTAAAAAATCAATGTTTAAATATTACATTCAATTCAAAAATTAAAATAAGGACTAATTACTGGACATTGTAAAAGTGCATATAATTTTAAGAGTGATTAGAATATCACCATCACCACTACCATGAAAGTTGCCATCATCATCATTATTATCATCTCAATAGCTTCATATTCATAGGAAGCTTTGGCTATATTGTTCACTTATTTTTCATTTTTTATCTGTACACATGAAACCTGATTTTTAAAAGATGTATGTAACCTCTAGTAGATGCATGCATTCTCAAAAGTACTTATATACTGCTATTTTTTAACAAGCATATATCTTTGTAAAAAAAAATTCCCTCATTTTCTAGTATGTACATGTTTTATGATGCTCTGTAGACATTAATATCAAAACACCATTAAGGCACCTGAAAAGTGACTTTGCCCGGGAACAGAGAAATAACATAACCAACTGTGGAATGGAGCCTGAGGGACAGGAGGACAAAAGGTCGGAAGACCGTAGTAAAGAGGGACTACTCTCTAATGGCACCAGCAGACATACGATGATAACTCAATCAAGGCAGAAGGAGGGACAACATCCCCCTCCAGCGCAATTAACAACGCTCTGGCAGCAGACTGAACGAGAGAGCGCTATTAATGGGATAGTTATGGAAGGCGCTGGTAGGAGTAAAAGGAGAGAACCCCCGCTGTGGCATGAGGGTAACAGCAGGCAGGAACGGAGCAGGGACGAGGCTTGTAAGAGCTTAGGGGAGGATCCCCCTCTCCCCCTCTCGGACCTGGCATACAATCACACACGGAGTACTGGAGGTGCTGCACGAAGGCAGTGCTGTAACAGCTGGCCCCTGAATATGCATAACATTACAATAGCGAATGGGGCAGTACGGGAGGAAACACAAGCTCGGAGAAGGAGAGGGGTGAACGATGACGCGAGCAATATGCTCGAAGTACGGCAGGATCAGCTGGGGCCAGTTACGCGCTCCAGGAGCCGGAAACAGACACTCGGCAATGGTATATAAGACTTCAATCGGTGTTTGCCTTTTAACCCTGACGATGTCAAATGTTTTGTTGACGAAAGCTAGGTAGATTAAATTCTATATTTTATAGATGCTCTCTTGGTGGTCTGTAGTTATTTGGATATTATACATACATACATACATACATAGATACATACATACATACTGTCTACTAAAAATACTTCACGCTATTACTTCACCAGTAAATTGTAAAACATTCAGGATAAAATGGCTGTCCCTGGACAGTAAGCAGATGCTGGAAGGAAGGGGAGGACATGCCAGACAATACAGCCAGTCAGAGCTGGAGCTGCCACTAGAACAAGATGAAACTCTTGAGACTCGGCAGTGAAGGGCTTAGAAATGCTACAAAGTTTGAATCAAAGCTGAAAAATTTGGGCACAGGTGCATTTGCAATGGACTGCAATTTAGAGAAGGATGATGTAATTCATTTTTCCACTCAGGAAGCGGCAAATGGCCCATCCTGGAGATGGACCCAAAGAAAATGTGGATCTGAACTTAGCCACTCTTTGTATCCACAAATAAAAGAAGCATGGTGTCTGCGTATTACTAAAAAATAATTATTATGTTTGGAATTACCTTGTCATACATTTATGGAGTAATTAACCTTAATGTGTTGCACTTGTAGCTTGAGCACTGATGAACTGAAAGGAATGTTGAGCAATCTGGCATATTGTGACAATGTAATAAGATCTCCAAGAAAACACTTTTGACCGCTATGAAAATATTGTGCCAAATTAAAAGTAGTTGGGCAATTTATTGAAGTAAATAAGAGTGTCACTGAAGGAAGTAGAGCTCAATCTGAGCTAATGTTTTCATCACAATGTTTTTCTTTTTCATCTAAAGCCAGGATGGTTATTTAAGAATAACCTCACATTTTCCTCCTCAGATTGGGCTATTTATTTATTGCCTACCATCTTCTCAGTCCTAGCGCTTAGATATTTGGCAATAAAATCTAATTTAGTCTTATGAAAATGCCCTATGCTGCCTCCCATTCAAGACAACATGAAGTGAGTAGCAGAGAGAGCACTACAACATTTTGCATTTAACATAGAGAATATATGTTATAATGTATACAACAGCAGCTGGAGAAACAAAGAAAATAAAGTAATAAGCTGTTGTGTGATTTATTCAGAATGTATCTTATACAATTTATATCCCTAATTCAGAGATAGGTGGCACTCTGGAATTTTGAGAGCACTTTCACAAAGTGGCTATGGTGGAACAACTGAGCAACCTCAAATTATCCATTTCTCAGAGGGCAAACTGAAAAGTCATGCCCAACTTTTTCTAATTTCTCAGGCAGCAAGGTGCTTTACATACTATCTAAAGCAAGACTGCTATAACAAAAGCCATACTATGAGGAACTGAGATTTGCATTTATTAATGAAGCACATATATTTTAAAAAAAAACCAGCCAAGAGCTTCCTAGTTCAAAAATAGGTACCTTCAGCAAGATAAAATTGTCACATGTTCATTTTGCTGGTTATTCTTCACCAGGAGTACTCAATGACCCAACTACACCCAATGTATTGATGTGGCAGAAGTAGATACTCACACTAGAATTTAACAGGGAAAGATCCAGGAGTTGTACTGTATATACAGTGTTGTGTCACAGTTCATATGTAGGATTGGAATTGAAGACAACCTTCCAAATGAGAAAAATCAACTTTCTCTGAAAGCCCCCATTCCTCCAAAATCTCCCCAATATCCTCTTTAGTAGGAGGAGCAATTTGTCCCATCACTAATACTGAAGTCAAATGCAATCGTGAGTCTGTTTTGTTTCTGTGTATAAAGGCCAATGGATGAAGGAGACATTCTTCTTGTCCAGTGTCTCAGACAAGTCAACATCATTGCTCATGGAAATGTTCATTCTAAACCTCAAAAAAGGGATATGATAGATGATAGGGGAAGATGGCAGACTGAAGAACCTAAGTGGGCTCACCCACGTTTTTTTAGAGGAAATGTGGGATACACATGCAATAAATAATCCTTGTCATGGCTGGGTGTTTTATGCTAAGAGTTCCTTTTCCTGTGATATGCAAGCACTTTTCTGATGGCATAGTAGCATGCTCTGGTGCACATTTTGGGAAATGTTTTCTGGTGGAAAAGTAAACTCTTAAGATTTACTGACATGTATGCAGGCACATATATTTGTACAATTCTGAGCTATGAGATGTTTCAAGAGCAGGCCTATAAGCTTTAATTTTGAGTTTTGGATCCTATGTAAAACTGTTTCACTTTAAAGTATACTGTAGATAGAAATTCTAGTTCCAAAAGTCCCACTGCAGTCCACAAGTTGAAAAATTTCCACAAACTCAGAACATCTAGCTGTCATCTAGCCTGAAGATCAGCAACCCATCTGCCAATAATGAAATTTATTAACATTGCTTCATTGGAACCCTCATCAGTATCACACTACACCATTCAACATAGAAGTCATTTAATACAGTTCATGTGCTTATACTAAAATACTAAAATCATCAAGCATTAAAGGATCAGGATTTGCTGACCTCAAATTTTTAATAGTTTCTTATGGATAATTCACATTGTTAAATACAAGTAACCTAGCATTATAAGAATTAATAGTACTTAGAGTAATAGTCATCTTGGGAGCAATTCCAAAACATGTGGAACACTACTTGATTCCCATCAGCATTGACAAAATCACTGTGAGTCAATTGCAAAAAGCAGCTTTACTTGAAACAGGTTACATCCTGCCAGGATACATTTAACATCAGCAAACAACATCTGCCCATCCCAAGTCCTTGAGATAGGAAGACAAAAATGCAAAATCCAGTCTAAACATCTGGCCGACTGTGTGACCATTTATAATAATAAATCATCTGCCTTTTCTGGGAGACATGCTCTTTTGATTTAAATTAGAGATATGCAACTTTCTTCTGTGGCAGGCCAATTATGGGTAGGCAGATTGCTAGATTGAGGTTAAATTATTGTATTAAGTTCCAGGCCTCTTTATGATAGTGAAATAATGGTAACAGCCAGTCTGAAATGTCAAATGCATCAGTAAGTTAACTCTTCATGTCAAGATCACAAAGAACTGAATACACGGGGGGGGGGGGGGGGGGGGGGG
>NW_015386516.1:313677-331659 GCF_001527695.2 Protobothrops mucrosquamatus | reverse complement strand
TATACTGTCAGTATGCAAGTGATTGTCATCTTTACATTTAGGCTGAAGAAATGACGTCAGTAAATGATAACTTGGCGCCAGGAAGCTATTGGAGTCTGTATGCAGAGGAACAAACTTAGACTAAGTCCCACTAACGTGGAAAGAGATTGGATTCAGAAGCTATCTAATTAAAGGAAAATAACTGCAATTTAGTTATTTTAGGCAGAACTATTTTGAGAGTCATCTTAAACCAGAGATGTCAAACTCGCGATGTCACGTGATGTCGCGCAACGTATCGGAGCTTTTCTGCCGTTGCCGGCAATGGGGTGGGCGTGGCTCCGATATGATGAAACCGGCCCGTGGGCCGGCAGTTTGACACCCCTGTCTTAAACTCAAAGCTATTGCTCAATGAACAGGTGGCAGTTGTGATTAGAAGTTGTTTGCACAGTTCCATCTTGTGCACCAGTTACAATCTCCCCTGGAACAGGATGTTCTCATTAGTCATACATGCCTTAAGCTCTTCAATCAGTGCAATACTTTCTACATGGGAGTGCCTGTGAAGAGCATATGAAAGTTACAGATAACCTAGAATATTGCAGCTCAGGTAGAAGCAGGCAGTTTCTAACTAGATCAACTAACCATTGATCTAGTTATATCTGGTAAAGTGATCTTCCTCTATCAATGGGGGAATTTGAGTTTTTTCCATTGCTGTTCTTCTTCTGTAGAGTTGCATTCCTTTAGAAATTTAAGTGATTTCCACCTTACTGGTTTTCAGAAAACTTAAAATGTGGCAATTGCAACAAGCCTTGAGGGTTGGATTGCTCCCTATGGGTGAGTCTGAGTTTTGGTAAATTAATTGATGATCCTGATACATGCAGAGATATTTTGATCCTTTAGACATCCTGTTTTTAATAGCAATAGCAATGCATAAATGGCAGGTATTCTTGTGTTTGCTACCCACCCACAGCTAATGGGATTCTGGTTAAGATACGTACCTCTCTGTATCCCCCACATATCTTTCATTCTCATTGCAAGGTATTGCTGTCGTTATGTACTTTAGCTTGTCTCCTTGTTGCTGCCACTGTTATTGTTAAACATGTTTCTATGCTACTGTAAACAAAATGACTGCTGGTACTCACAGAAAAATTGTTTCAGCATTGGTTAGGATGAGTCCCCACTTCCCTTTTTCACAGAACCAATTGTATGCAATTAACAAAAAAAACCCTTTCCCTTTCTATTTGTCCATGTTATACAAAACAACTGTCAATTCTAAAGGACTGTAATTTATTAACAGATCAAGTGTTATTGATCAGACTTTAAAGTACTTGTCAAATTATTTTATTATCCTGTGTAGTATGCTTCCTTTTCTGCCTCAGTGTGTGATGGCAACATGAGAAGGAGCCATGGTGGTGCAGTAGTTAGAATGTAATATTGCAAGCTAACTCTGCCCACAGCCAGGAAATTGATCCTGACCGGCTCAAAGGTGACTCCTTCCGAGGTCAGTAAAATGAGGACCCATATTGTTGGGGGCAATATGTTGATTCTGTAAACCACTCAGAGAGTGCTGTAAAGCATTATACAGTGATATATTAGTCTAAGTATACTGATATTGCTATGACTACCCATATATTAACAGCAGTCCATATTTCTGCAGAGAAAAATATTTTTCTTTTTCTATCTCTCTATCTCTTCCAAGTCTAAGAATTTACAGAGAACTTAGAGGAAAATGCAGGTGTAAATAGTTTACTCACCAGTACTTCCAATACAAGGGACATGGAATGTGAGTGTCATTACAGGGCACATGCTCCCCCGAGAAGTAGTGGCATTACTCCAAAACCTAATTTTGACTGGATTTTATTTGTATTAAATCTTAATTTATAGTTTAAATTTAATTCAATATAATTAATAAGTTTATAATGATATCATTAGTGCAATATCATGCACAATTAAAAAAATCACAACTTGGTAACAATTTTTGGAATTCTCACGGTAGCACTAATTTAGAAAATGAAACAGACTTAAAGAAACATTGAATAATAAACAATTTATAACAATATTGATATATATAATGGTAAAAAAAGAGAAAGTGAAGTTTTATTTGGTTAGTACCACTGCGTAAACAAAATTCTTTGGTAAAATACTTGTTTTTCTTTTCTTTTTTTGGAGAAAAAAAAAGCCCTTACACTGTATAGAGAACACATACAAGCAAACTTATATATACATATACTTTCATAAAAATAGAATACATCTTGGCAAAAATTACTTCCAGAATTTATTACCACCTTATACAGTGTTTTGACATCTAACACTTTTTAAAACCAAACTTGGTGTTTGGGGTAAGCAAGTTTTAATATAATTTTAAGTTTTTTAATCATCCCTTGAAGAAGAAAGTTGAATTTCCTTCTTTGCACACTTCACCAGATTTCCTGTTTCCAGTGCAAAAGGTAGCTGTTATTCCTAGCTTGTGCACCATATAAAGTAGCGATAAACTGTACTACTTTAGGGCAAAAGGGCAATTTCCATCCTGCATTAGGGCTTTGTTTCAGCTTTATTTTTCAGTCATGTGATAGATGTATTCCCTTCTGGAGAACAAATTGGCTGCTATTTGTATGCTCTGAGGAGGCTGGGCAGCTTGAAAAATCAACCAGTGGAATAGCTTGCCTTCAGAAGTTATGGGTGCCCCATCACTGGAGGCTTTAAAGAAGAGACTGTATAGCTACTTGTCAGAAATGGTATAGCATGACCAGGAGGTTGGACTAGAAGATCTCCAAGGTCCCTTCCGACTCTGTTATTCTGTTATTGCTGCTGTGCATTATGTGCAATCAACTGTCTGGGATTTTTGCAATTTGTCCTGCTTTTCTTAAAACCATATTTCAATTGTTACCAATTACTATCTTACCTTTGTGTCATATCCAGGAAAGTTATTCTTTCCACCAAGTGTTAAATATAAACTATTGTAATTATGCAAACATTTTTCGTTATTTTGTAAAAAAAACCACCCAAAAACTATATCATATTTATTTTTATACCACATTTTGTTTTCATGTTGGGGAAGAAATAAAAAACATCCTTACATGTTATTCTTTTAGCACTAAATTATTGCCTAATTACCATCGCTAACTAGTTCCAAAGGGTCGGCAGAACAATCTTTGGGAGGTGATTGCTCCAGTGTAATAAATAAAGTGTATGGTAAGATTCCAATGATTCATAGACTATAGCTATTTTTGTTCAAGATAGCATTATTGCAACAAGATTGGCAGTCAGAAATAAGAAACATAGCACCGTTTTCTCCCAAGTTGCATATCTACAACTGTTTAGAGATGAGACAGTCATTCTGGAAGTGGCGACACCCAGCAGGATGTATGCACGTGGTTAACATACTTTGATTATTTTGGGCAAAGCTTCTCCTAGTAAGAATAAGCAGACACAGCTATATAGACTATGAAAGTCGTCTGATATTCAATGGCTCCATCACTGCTATAAGACAGAGCTCTGACTCTCATCCGATATGTCTCTGGCTCTCGCAGAGGCCTTGTGGTATACACCACCCCCTTCAAGTTCTCATCTCTGAGTGAAAAGGGGATGCTCGTGTCCTCCTCGTTCACCATAAGGAAACTGGTCCTTGGGTGCATCACTCCATCCTCAGTGTAGGCAACTAATCGGATTAGATCCTGATTGGCAGCAATCCCAAATGGGAGAGATACAAGTTTGTATTCCAAAGCATAAGGGCTCAAGGCACATTCCAAGTGATTGGGCGGGCACTTCTTGAGGCACGATCTGAAAAGAAACAGTTGTGTATATCAGTCTCGAATGGTAAACATTTTCTACTATTATTTTTTACTTTGCCTTACTTTCTCAAAGCTTATCCACAGTTGTAAAATCCAGATCATCACTGGATTGACTGGACCCACAATATAGTTAAGTGATTGTGTTGATTATTTATATAGAAATAAATGAACAAGAATGTTGGCAGGTAAGTATCAGCTTTAAACAGTTTTGCCTGTTTCAAAACACGGCTTAAATAAAAATGTATTCAGATATACATGTGGAAAAGAAATGGAGGTACATTGCCCCTAGCAAGTCTGATTTGTGATAAAGTGAGAACATTTTGGAAGAAGCATTCTTATTTTGTACTTTTCATTGCTGTACTTCAGTTTACTATTTCTTATTTCCATTTTGCATTACATGTTTACCCGGAAATGGAATAATGTGACAGGAATGTATATATGTAAATTAAAATAAATGTATATTTTAAGTCATCACATTCAGCTTACCCAACTAAGAGACTTTTAAGTAGAGTGTTAAACTAACATTAAGCAGCATTTAATACAGGTGGCACTTCAAGGTTACATGTAGCCACTATTTCTTTACCAACTCTTCACAGTAACAACAGTGATTTAAAAAAATGTAACTTATAAATCCAGACCTTTTTAGGCCTGTAAAGCAAAGGAAAGCTGAAGTAAGAACATAAGCACTGTTGCAGTATCACTATTGACCACTTTGCTTAAAGATCGAGTTGTTGGTCCCAACTGCGCATGCTAAACAAGGATAATATGTACTTTTGTCTCTCTGTGTGTGTTATGCTCCACTGAAATACCAAATCACAAAGACTACCTGGGGAAAATACAGAGAAAAAGATAAAGCATACCCAGAAAGATCTCGTTCATAGTGTGGCGGGCAAGGAGTTTCTACACATTGATAGCTTCCTTTCATGTTAAAACACATGTGGTTCGGTCCACAGTAGATGTTCTTTTCAAGGCATTCATCTATGTCTGATATAATTGAAAAGGAATAATAATTTCAGATAGGCTGTTTGTTGATTTCAATTTTTTTTTACTTTGCATCACAGGTAAACAGCACCAATAGGGAATGACACAGACAGAACCATCATCGTCATGCATATAAATGAATATTTTATAAAATATATTAAAACATAAGATTAAAAAAAGAGAGAAAAGGCTAATTGTTACAAATTTTAATTCCAGGTGGACATTCATTTCCTTTCCCCCATGTCTTGCTATGATTTTGTTACAGGCTCTCACTGGAGAACCCAAAGAGTTTTAAATTAAAAAAAAAAATCTGAAAACTCTCTGTCCCTGAATTGTGATTCATTGCTGTCATTCTATTCATGCTCCTATTAGGAAATGTTCCCCTTTCCCTTTATATTCTTATATTCCCTCTTAAATGAAAAGGCTCCCCCTGCCCAGATGTGTCCCACTCTTATGTTCATCTATTGCCTAACCAAGGGAGGCAGCATTGTGCAAAGATATTTCCGTGGTCATGTGGGCCGGCATGCCTATACGCTGAGGTGCACTGAACACTGTTAACTTCCCACCAAAGTGGTACCTATTTATCTATTTGCATTTGCATGCTTCCAAACTGCTAGGTTGGTAGGACCTGGGGCAAGTAACAGAAGTCACCCTGTTGTGCAATGTTTGGATCTCAAATCTAGCTCAGCCTCTTTAACCACTGAGCCATCGCACCCCCTATATTTATATTCTTAGCATTGTGCAAAATATATAATTAGCTTAGCACTGATGCTCTTCAGTATGAGCAGGTAGGAACCCTGCCCTGCCTTAAAGACAACTCTTGGTAAACTTGAATGGGGGCCATTACTGAAACAATTAATCATTAAGATACTCACTATCTATCCTAATACCAACTGAAACATATTTCTAAGTCACTGATGAACTGCACTGATGGATTTTAATTTTTGTACTTTAATTCTTCCCCCTCTGTCAAGACATTTTCTTACCTTGACATGTTTTGCCATTGGGCATGATTCGGTAACCCGATGGGCAAAAACACCGGTAACTCCCTAAGGTATTCCTGCATTCATGCTGACACACACCTCTGTTCTCACATTCATCAATGTCTGCAAAAATTAAAAACAAACAAACATTAAGATTCTATGTTAAATGACAGGTTAAGAGAGGAAAGCTCACTTAAGGCAGGATTCCAAATATTAAATTCCAACACACAGACACAGACATATACAACTAGAGTATTGCTGTATTTAGACTGTTTTTTTTCCTTAGAAAATGCAGTTTAGCAAATCTGAGGAATCCTGTCACAATCAAAGCTTTTGAGGTTGACATGTAAAGCTATTTTTGAAATCCTTTCAACTATTAGACAAGGAGCCTCTTGTCCAATCCTTCAAAACAGAAAGCAAAGAGAATGTAAAGTTGATAACTGCTACCGTAGTTGTAAAAATGTCTGTCAGCTCCATAGTATGTCTGAAGAAGTGAGAAGACTCAAAGCCTGAGATTCAGTCAACACCGTTCTGAATGCTGGCAGAGAAGGACAGCATCTTCACTGCCAAAGTTACTACTGTCTTATATGAGCCAGGAGTGTAAAATATAACTCCCTAGGGGAAAGCCCTCATTGAGTACAAAAGCCTCCCTCATAATCCCAACAAGCTCTGCATCTTTCACTCAGAAAATCAGACAACATTATTCATCATAGATTTAGGAACTTTTGAGAAGAAACAACACTACTCTAAAATAGAAAACTATAACCTGAAGCATCTGGGCAATTTAGCTTGCTTTTATTTAATCTTTCTTCTAGGACAGTAGTTCTCAACCTTTTCTTCACCACAGACCTCCTTTAAATGCCTTTTGTGGCCATGAACCATGGCCATAGACCCCCAAGACTTAACTCAGGATTTAAATCATAACATTTCTTCAAGACTTTGTGGACCCCCTGTGACAGCATCGCGTACCCCTCAGGGGTCCGCAGACCACAGGTTGAGATCCACTGGTCTAGGATATGGATGCTCTGGCACCTAAACATTTTAAATGTTGGGCAAATGTGCTTCTACACACATGGAAAAAGTACCAATAAGACAATGCACTTTGTGTCACATCTGCTGCTTGTTTGGGAAGTTATATATTTTCCAATTAACACATGTAGACACATCCACTAAATAAACAATGTTCTTCTAAGAGGGGGAAGCTGGATCAGGTGGAGGTGGAGTTTAGGAGGTCAAACACAAGAGAGCGAAGTTCAATTCTTTTAAGCACTGGGTTCCAATTCAGACTAGATCTGAAACCAAAAAGTTCTGTCATGTTGATCGGAAATGGATCCCTTCATCTTCCTTTGAAGAAGGGGGGAAAGATGCAATTGCCAGAAATATCTTAAAATATCCTTTAATTTGAGCATAAAATGTTAATTGGACATGTTTTAAAAGCTCTTAATGAGGTGGAAGAAAGGGCCTATCAGCCTAATTTTAACATGCGTCTTTGGCAATTGTACCACACATTAAAATCATTGTTCTAAATGGCTGCATTGAAATATGAACAAATCCAATGTTTGAATCTCTCAGTGCTTTTGCTTTTTTTAAGCCACTCCTCCTCTCATTTCATCTTTCTTTTTGCATTCTCACAATAGGAAACAGTCTTCAGAATCAGTTATAGATATAAAACTAACAGAGCTAAACCGTGCAGATTTCACTTTACACCTGTCCTGTTTAGCAGCTGTTCAAAGTTATGACCACACTAGAAAAGTAACTTTGCAAGCAGTCCTCACCCTAAACATTGCAGTGGTGACATGACTGAGATTCAGGTGCTTCATGACTGGCAGGCATTTACAAGCATCTCAATGGCCTCTGGTCATGTGATTGTCATTCTCACCCTTCACAGCTGCCTTCTGACCAGTAGAATCAATGGAGAAGCCACCAATGAAATTGCATCTCATTTAATGGCCATGCTTGACTTCTTTAATGACCACAGCAGAAGAAGTGATGTCATAAGTCATTGTGATCATAGGAGGTTTCACCTGACAGCCACATTGCTTAGCTATGGAGTTTCCAGAACCAGCTGTAGTCAAGTGACTATTTGTACTTTCTTAAGTCCAATGTATATATATTTTAAAATAATAGTAATAGTATTTTGAAAAAAAGAATCTCTTGGTTTTGGTCTAATTCTAAGCAACGAAGATCCTGAATATATCTTGCTATCTTATTGTACTCATTTTTGGTCACCATGCCCAAAGAAGAACCTTTGAAAGTATCTTTCTAATCGGGCAGGAATAAATGAAGAAATACATTCATTCACGTAGACAGGCCTTCAGGGCTTTAAAGGTGACCTCTAACAATGACAAACAACCTGCCTTTGTTGGCAGATCCTAAGTGGAATGAGTAGCAAAAAAAAGAAAAAAGAAAAAGAAAGAATATGCATCATATGTACAGACATATACATACATACATATACACACATATACAGGTGTGACATTTACCTATACATTTGTTATTTCTTGCCTCATAGCCTTCAGGGCAAGGCTCTCTAACATTTCTTCTAGTCCTGGAGATGGGAATTCTGCTGTTCCTATACTCTGAGTAGGAGCTGTAGAGATTGGAGGAGTGCCTGATATATTGTTGTGGTCGATAGTTGTCTCTCATGGGGGAGAACTGAGCATAATTATAGCTATTGTAATAGGTGCCATAATTTGGGAACCTCTCCAATCCAGCGCAAGATTTGCCATCGCCTAATAAATGTTGTCCAGGAGGACAGATACACTTGAAGCTGCCGGGGATGTTGGCGCACTGATACGCACAAGGTTTAGGCACTTGTTCACATTCATTAATGTCTGCTCATGGGACATGATTCCAAAGCAACACACCGTGTAACAAGGGGAAGGAGAAAAACACACATAAACAAAAAAGACATAAAAACTCATCAGTCTGCGGAACACGCTAAAATTACAAATGTGATTCTAAAACCACAAAACATAGGCAGTACATGCATTAATCTTCTTGTGCAACAAGTGACGAAAACCCTGAGATCACCCTAGCTAAACATGCACACTTTTATGGCAAATTAAGTGATCTCTAAATACAGTGAACAAAACAGAGGCCTTGCTTTTCCTTGCTCTGGAATTTTTCAGTATTTTCTTAACATTTAAATTGTCACAAAGCTCCTGCAATGATATTCAGGTGTTCTCTAATACAAGACAGGGAGTATGATCCTGTGTAAATTGACCTGGTCATAATGGTACATTGAAGGAAATTTGTACCAATTTACATTCTAAAATATAGAAACTTTTGAATGACAACGAATTGAAACATATACTATGAGTGTACTGCACTTGAATCTGGAGAGAACTTTAAAGGAAGCATGTCACTTTTGTGTTAAAGATGTCTCATGCTTAAACGTCCAGATTTTATTTTGTTTATTTTCTTACTATGATTGCAAAAATAAAAGGCCACTTGAAGTGCTTGAAGCACATGAACTTTAAAGAGAGTATTAAAGTTGTATGTCAGCTTTTTCCCATATAAATAGGAAATGGGAGTGCCTGCTAGAGGTAGGGACCATTTATAACAAGAGTTCCCCAACCTTTCAAGGTTGACAGCCCAGAGCAGAAGTGGGGAAAGAAGGGATGGTTTTATGTGTGTGCACATGTGTGCACATGAACATCGGTTGCTCACGCGAGTGGGATCGTAAATGCCCGAGAGGCTTGCATGAGTGGGGCTAGGCACGCACACGCTCACATGCATGCATCGACCAGCTCGGTGGCCAATAAGCCGCAGCCTGCTAGTGGGCCATGGTCCACAAGTTGGGGACCCCTGTTTTATAGGGCACAGAGTTCCATCCCTGCTCCACTATGCCCATTTGAGGGAAAAATGTACCCCAATAAATGTTTAGCTTATGTGAATAGTTATATTTCCTGGGATGTTTCTGCATTTGTTCATGAAATTAGAAGCTGATGGGCTTTTTTCCCCCACAGTAAAGGTATTAAAAGCCCAATTAGTTTCCTTTGGAAACTACTAATTTCAAGAAGAACAGCACTTTGAGCTTCATTGGCAGCTACCAATAGCAGGTGATATGCAAAAGCGTAATATTCATATTTATTAGGGCTGTGAAAATAATCTGGATTCAAAGAGCATAATGTAATTTGGAGCACAAGAGGACAACACACATCCTATGAACTTATTAAAGGCCACCATATTTTTCTCAAGTTCACATGCTCCAAATCACGATTTTCCATTCAAATTCTTATCTATAGATGGCTCTAAAGTTTATTCAGTTCCAGATTCTGACTTACCCATGCAGGGTCTTCCAACCCCCTGGTATCGATAGCCTCTTGGGCACACACACCGATAACTTCCTTTTGAGTTTTCACATATCTGGTTGTACCGGCATTGGTGAGTACCGTCTCTGCATTCATCGATATCTGACGAGGAACACAAAATATTGGAGATAAGTGTACTTGCATTAGGAAATTTAATATCAGGTATTTCTTCTTCTTGATAAGAATATATATCTATAAGTTTGCAAAGCTTTCTTGAATGCTTTTTTTTATCAAACTTCAATTCTGAAATATTTATGTGTTAGTTATAAATATTTATTTATTAATCAAATTTATATGGCTGCCCATCTCATGGAAAGAGACTTTCTACTTAGTCAAATTAGTGCCAGATGCCTTCTAAGGAACGTGTGAATTACCTTGAATCTGCTCATTTTCATTGCTTATAATTCTTAAAAAGTAATGTCAGAATATTTTTCACCAGCAGGAAATGAGAAATAACATGGAAGAAAGTCGTGTTAGTCCATGTTATCAAAGAGTCAGAAATCTGATAGAACTTTTTCCGATTAGCTGCGGCTCATGAAGGCTCATGAAGTCTTTTAATAAAATGTGTTAGTTGAAAAAGTTGCTAGAGAGTCTAGATTTTTTTGTGACCATCATAGGTTCATGTCGTATTGATGATTATATTTGGTAATTATATCAATGATTCATGACTATTATTCACAAATATGATAGAAAAAGAGGGAGATAACTGAAGCTGCTTGTTCTCTGTTATACTCTGAAAATAATATGATAAATAAATGTACACACCTATACATGTTCCATTTTCTGCTTTGGTCATTCCACTTGGACACAGATCAATGCATTTATAGCCACCTCGTGTATTCTTGCATAACTGGTCAGGTCTGCATACATTTTGTCTGCATTCATTCACATCTTTTTATATATATATATATATAAAAGCAAGATGAAATTAAATAGTTAAATTTCACCATTGCCTCATTTGTTCAAAGGGCAATCTTTCTTTTAATTTTCTTTCATGTATTTTCTGCCTCCAAAAATCACCTTGTAAACATTTGAAATGTTTGTTCACAAAAATCTTTAGGTGGCTTCCTTGCCACCCCACCGTCTCCTCCAAAACAGGAGGGATATAGCATCTATTCTGCAAGTAGGGGACAATGCTTTCAGATTGAGCCAAGTTAGGAGAGTGGGGACGTTTCCCCACCTAGAGCATGGAGAAAGGGAATCACCACAGCTGACAATCTAAATATCTGAATGGAGCAGAATAACTGGAAAGGCTGCTATCAAGGCTGCTATCAGGACATCTCTCAGGGCTTTTATGTCTAAAAGGACCCATTCATCACTGAATCACATCTACTCTTTTGTAGGTAAATCGATCTTGAAGAGAAAAGGAATTAGGTATATGTACCCCCTTAACCTCATGAATTTCTCCAAGTACTTATTTTATTTAAACCATGCAGATTGCAAGCCCAGGAATAATAAATAATAATTACATCAACAAAGTGAAAAATTACACTTCAAAAAGCATGGAATACATTGTCTGAATGCTCAGAACCCACAGTATACAAGTATATTCAGGGACTGTTAAATTTCGGTTGTGCTGGGTAAAGTATTCAACCACAAGTGAAAAGCCATTCCAGTCCCACTTTGGATTGTGTCAAATTTGTACCCATGCATTTTCTGCCTTTCAGCTGATATCCTGGATCACATCCACAGTGGAAGCTTCCAATGGAGTTGAAGCAATGTTGATGACAAGGGTGAGACTCTTGGCATTCATTTACATCTGTTGAATAATAAAGACATTTTAACCTAGTTCTTTCCATCAAACTTTGTAGTGCTAGAAAACTACCTGGCACTTTTGCTTCCAAACAGAAGCAAAACCCAGAAGGAAGAAATGATGATTTCTATTCTGCTTCTAGCTTTATAACTGCATTACATCATAAGAGAGTGCATGTCTGTGCAGTTCTTTGTGGTTGCCTGAGTTTGCCATTTTTTTGCTCCTCTGTCTATACTGCAAGAAAATTCCTTATCCAGAGAGTCAATGCCCCTGTATCTCTCGTCACACAGAAACAACAGAGCATGTGCTTCTCCAGTGCCTATATTACAGACAAATACATGTAATCTCCATCTTATCATTATTGCACAAATATCCAGACCTCACAAGACAATTCTACACCTCCCTGTTGCTTTCAGGTGCCAATTATGCTAGAAGATTAATGTTGCCAGGTTTTATGCAGCAGCCCTTAAAATCCATCAGATGATGACCTATGCCATAAACTAGACTAAATAAGCCTCTAGTTCATCACAGAAGAGTGTTCTGTAATTTGATTTAGTCTATCACATACTAACTTTATACTCTTCTACATCCATTTAATGCTTCTACCCATCTTTTAGATTTTTTAGACTTATATATACTTTTTAGACTTATATATACTTTGTTTTTTAAATGAAAAAATGTTTTTAAAGAAATTGTCATTATTTTAGATTTTAATTGACTTATTGTACTCTTCTTTTGAGGGTCTATGACAGGGGTGTCAAACTGCCGGCCCGTGGGCCGGATGCATCATGGCGAAACCGCGCCCATCCCATTGCCGGCAATGGAAAAAAAGTTGCGATACATCGCAACACGTCATGTGACGTTGCAAGTTTGACACCCCTAGTCTATGACATCAAGCATGGACAAGTTAAAATGTTATTAGTAAAGAATGCACAGAAAGAGTGAGAAAATTATTAAAGACAAATTTGAATGGTGGAAAACACCTTCAAAATTACCAATACTTCGGCCATACCTGTTGTACAATACTTTGTATATTAGTAGAAGGAAAACAACCAATGTTCTTTGGTAACCAAAGCAAACCAATTTGAGGCTGGCAGAACTGGTTTTCCTTCCCAGGTTAATTGAGAAGTACAAAAAATCAGGACCATATATTAAGTTGCAGTTAATAAGATTTATTGCTTAAGGCAAAATAGACAAGAATCTAGTCAACTGATAATCAGCACTAAATTGGTGCTAGATAACAATCAATAGAATTCAAGGGGGATTGGATTTGGATCACTTATGGGAACATAATGACTCCAGACTGATTCCTCTCTTGACTCCACTCCCAGGCTCTGTCTTTTCTTCTCCTACATTAATATTCATTATAGCACAGGATTAGTGCAATCAAGCATTAAATCTGGGGTTGGAAGGAGTCCACTTCAGAAAATTATAGTTAGGCCTTAGAGGACATTGGATGTCCAGTCTGTTCTCTAGCCCAGGCCAAAATCATCTCTGATTTTCTAAAATAGAAAGAGCTAAAGACAACCTTAAATTGCCTTAGCTGTGGGCTGAGAATGTTATAAAGAAGTAGTATAAAAATCAATTATTGAGTCATGTTTATGCCTCAGGGACAGAATCATGAGTCTAAAACTTTGCCTAAGTTACTCCTGAATGGCAGCACAGACACCAAATGCTTTGAAATTGAAGACTGGAAATGTCTCATGAGAATGGTGCTATGTAATGATTGTTGAATTTTCAGCTCAATGCAGTTAAAAGGCACAAGTAGAAAATGTGAGATTGAAATCAGGGAGACTATTAATAATATCGAAGACTTGGAAATTATTAAAAAAAAAAACTTTTCAGAAAACCACATTGTGAGAAAGCAAAATCTCAGTCCATTTTATTTCAGTCTGTTCCTTACTATTCTAGGGAACACCTTATCCCCATGAAAGTATTATTTAATGACGCATTAGGCTCTTTAATGACAATGTTTAATGCATATAGTCATTTCCATACCTTGGCAACTCAATCCATCTGGTGTTCTTCTAAAACCAATCCCACACTGAATCACACAGCGATATGAGCCAATAATGTTCTCACAGTCTTGACCCACCAAGCATGAATGCCTCGCTAAGGCACACTCATCAATATCTGCATTAAATCACAATACAGAAGTATAATATAGTTTAAATGGCAATACAGGTTCTATTGAAGCATAAACATATCTCAATATATCATCATGAGAGAAGCAGCATCCATTTTCTCAGGAAAAGATAGTGTACAGAAGAAGCATAAAAGGGCTTAATCCAAGAAATTTGTTGAAGCTTATCAGTTATTGTGCTACCCTCTGGTCCTAGAGAAAACCATTTTATTCTTTTCAATCTATGGCTCCTTTACTCTCCATCATTGTTTCTGAGTCCCTAATTCCCTAATTAAGAGCAACAAAAAATTGCTCATGAGGTAGTAGAACTGGACTGGAGAAGTTATGGTGGTTCCTCACTCTGGAGAAGCTATTCCTTGGTCTCACCTAGATTTCGTGGACACTGATTGCCCTCCAAGAGATTTCAGAAAGTGATGCTTACCTTGACATGCTCTTCCATCTGCTGATATGGTAAGGCCTTTGGGACAGGAGCAGTAATAGGTTCCTACGACATTGTGGCATATATGGGGACATGGTTTTTGAGTTATACACTCATCTTCATCTAATGATAAAAAACACATAATAATTAACAGATAACTAAGTATGTAAATGTACAATCTATAGTCCAGCAGCTGCATAGAATCTGCTAGAGGTTCACCTTTCACTTCCCCAGATTCTATTCCTCACAAGCAAGAAATTTCCACAATGCTAGCAATGTTACAAAAGTAAAGAAAAGAAAGCACCATCATTCTGAAATTCTACCCATATTGAAGATGCTGTTTGAACTCACTAAAGATACTACCAAGTAGAAAGCAAGTCAATAAGGATAAAGAAACTTAAATTCAGTTTGATTTAAAAGAACATGTTATATGCTAACGCTGGGAGCTCAACATTCAGATGTGTTGTAAAAGCTAGTTTCAGCATTTCAGTTATAAATGCCAGTACATTTCCTTGGACAATGTTTGGATTTTTCCATCACTGAGAATAACCTTTTTTTGAATAAACATCTGTAAGGACATTTACACCAACAGTACTTTAGTATCTTTTTGTTTTGATTAGTGAAAGGGGAGAAAAGCAGTCCATGAAAGAGGAAGGAAAATTATTTGGTGTGCAGCAATTTCTGCAATGGTCAGGTTGCTGGGATCTTCTCACCTGAACAGTAGGGACCAGAAGAATCCAAACTAAACCCATGAGGGCATTGGTTGCTGTGGTCTCCTGTGGGAAAAGTGAATGGTTAATCAGATTTACACAAGTTGCTACTGTTATCATCAAATATCTTTCAGAAGACAGTTACCTCAAGATGGAAGGTAAAAAATAGAACTGATGTATGAAATGACATGGAAGTAGATTTTAACTACAGCAATCATAATGATAAAACATTACTTGATGATGGAGCAATTGCACTGAAAAATGACAGGTTAAGATCTTTCATTAGACTGTTTAACTGCTATCTGTCAAGGTTACCATATATTGCAAACAGTTAGAATAATTAATCAGTGGAATTGCTTGTTTTTGGAAGATATGGGTGCTCCATCACTAGATGTTTTTAAGAAGAGATTGGACAACCATTTATCTGAAATTGTATATAGGGTCCCTGCTTGAGCAGGAGGTTGGACTAGAAAACCTCCACAGTCCCTTCTAATTCTGTTATTCTGCAAATTCTCCATTGAGAAGACAGTTGGGCTAGTGGAATTTTAATTTTTTTTCTATTATGGCAATCCTTAATAGACTTGCTGTGTATCTTAGTTGAAAATGTTTCTATTCAGAACTAAAATATTTACCCAAAAAGTACACGGTGTGTCTCTATGAACCACATTTTAAAAATTAAGTCCAAAATAACATTTGTATTGAAGATGACTGTAAGAAAAGAACATCACCCCCAAACAACTGAAGCTACCAGGGCAAATGTCATGTTTACAGGAGACATTCTGTCTTCATTAGTATTGAAAAAAAGGTAACTTTCAATCTTTTAGGAAGATGCAAAAGGCCAGCGCGAATTAAGGAAATTTATGCTGGCCAATGACTAATTCACGTTTGGTATCCATTGCTCAAATGTACCCAAAATTGCCAGAATGGATTAGGTCATAACTTCTCAAAGGATGGTTGTATCTTGAAAAAACTTTATTTACAAAATAAGCAAAAGGTAAGATAGTAAATCTTTTATAAGTGCATGATTACTGCCAAAGATTTCTAAGTCTGTGTGCAACCATTATAAAGTCTTTTACTTGAATTGGTTTTATTTAGTTAAATGTAATTATATTAAGTTTTAGCATATGGATTGCCTCATTTTATTGGCTTTTTTTTACAGACAGTTTTTCACGTAAGATCTTATCTAAATTGTAAAGAAGGAAAAGGATAAAGCACATATTTTTGGTATAAATTGTGTATTGTGTCCTCAAAGTCCATACCTTTTGTAATGGAAGCATCAATTTTAAAAGTCAGAGCTTCTTCATGTGGGCTATATTCTGTTTTAATAGAAGAGGCTTGAAGTGTTTCAACCAGGAAAGGCATTTTCCCACGATTTTGATTGTAGGTAATTGTATGGTTCCAAGTGTATGGTATACCGATGCCATCTATGCTGAAGAGCCGAGTGGAGTAAGCATAAAGCTGACCAGGGCCTGTTTGAATGTAATCTTCTGTATAATCCTAAAATGAATATCACAACTTCAAATTGAAGAAACTGCTAACAGAACTCTCTTTGTTCAGCATGCAAAAATTCACAATAATCTACAATTAAGGAAGGGTTGCTGTTTAAAAGTTCAAATGATACTTATGTAGATTTGTGGTTTAAACAATTTGATCATATTAGTACTAATCCCAATTATTTGTTTTCCAGGGGGATGACATCAGTATTTTATGTTTAGTACAGGAATTAATGGCAAAAGCCAAACTTCCATGTTTATCTCTGACTTTTGGAATAAACTAGAAATGCACTTTATTGCACCAGACTAAAAAATGGAGGCTGTGGGTTTTAGCCCTTCCTTGGGCACAAAGCCAGCTGGGTGACCTTGGGCCAGCCACTCTCTCTCATTCTGAGGTAAGCAGGAAAGGGCAAAAACACTTCTGGGAAAAAAAACTTGCCAAGAAAACTGCAGGGACTAGTCCAGGTAGCCACCAAATTTGTCTACACATTTGAAAATATCCAGATTCCTTGCTACTAATTGTCCTGACAAAATATGCTAATCTACACTGGAAAGAAATTCAGCACTACCTTGAGGGAGATCAATACACAGAAGATGACTTACAATAAGGAACTTGTGTATTTTCTTTAAAAAGAAGAAAGAACACTATCTGGTGCTTTTACACCCAAACCCCAAAACAGTTCTCAAAGATTTATTTATCCTTTCACAGTAGCCAGTGTCCTAGCAACGTAATATGTCACCAGTGATTTATTTATTCCCAGTGGTTGGTTCCTGTTGGGACAGTATCCTTGTGCTATCCCTACAGTATTAAACCACATCCTCAGAAGACAGAAATGTTCTTGGTTACATGAGGAGTCAGATATCTCAGCACCTCCCTCTGCTGGAAATAAAGAAATATTGGTAGTTTAAAAAAATTAAGAGCAGGACTTGGAAGAAGCCTGAGGAAAGAGAATGGCAATAAAATAGGGCTTTTATAATCTGCCCAACAACTTTTGATTAATGTGGGATCTTCCCACGGCTGGAAAGAGCCCAAGTAAGTGAAGTAAATGAACATTTGATTCAGGAGTTTTCTATTTCTGTAGAAATAGGCACACTGCCTAGAGAGAAATATTGTACTAGATTTCGTTTCTGTTTTTTGAGAATTTAACACTACACTGTCATGTACTTATTTCTCTGTGCAAATTACAGAAGTGTACTTCAGGCTGTGTTCGTGATTTTTAGAATGCATACATCAATATTTTTCATTACAATTCCTTTTTAAGTAAGTTATGTGTAGTATATTGTGAACTACAGAACTAGATAAGCTTCAACACTCAGTGTTTGGATTTTAATATTTAAAGTTAAAAACAATTCTGAATCCTCAAGCCACAATTGTGCAATATTACATAGACAGAAGGCGTCATCATGGAAACCAGTGG